>NW_018407615.1:347494-411268 GCF_002113885.1 Mizuhopecten yessoensis
CCCCCCCCCCCCCCCCTTTGTCAAGTGATTATGAGTACTCTATCTCACACCACCCCAGCTAATAACATTTCCTCAACCCCCTCCCAATGACATGTGCCCTGCTAAACAACAGAGACCCTCCTGTCTCCACAACTAACCTGTCTTAACCTGTTCACCCCATACTATATCACAACCTACCCATGTCAGTGGCTAGTAAATCTGTACTGATACCAACCCACCCTCAAATTACTTCATTCCCCTCCATTTAGTGACTGATTCCCTCCCAATCCACCCACCCAGAGAAATACACAATGCCATGTCACAATTTCCAACTACACACCTGTCTATGTCAAGATCACTACTGAAATCCCCCCCCCCCCCCCCCCCCCCCCCCCCCCCCCCCCCCCCCCCCCCCCCCCCNCCTTCCTCCCCACCAAAATCCCTGACTCTCCTCCTCAATTTATGTTCTACGTGGCTGGATTTAGTATATCAAGACTTTTTTTCCTCATCAAACCACTACCAACTGCCATATATATCCCATTTAACTCCTGTTTGGATGTACCTTAGTGGTCTTAATTATAACAATTGGAAGTAACACAGAACATTTTCTAGCATAGGGCTGATGCACCAATTTTCTATGTCTATAATTGACAGGACTGGAAAAGTGGTAAGGTTCTTCAACTGTCTAACCCCATTTTTGCGATTTTTTCTGTTCCTCCCTCAGCATCCTAAGTGAGTTGTGCAAAATGGTGCATACACCTGTATGAGGTGGGAAAATCTGTGTATACCTATCAGAAAAAAAGGAAATTCTGAAAGGTTGTAATTACTATCAAGAAACATACTTAAATATTTGAAAATAACCCTAATCACTGGAGGGGAAACTGGTAGTAAGTTGATAGGGGAGAGTCTGTAGTATGTACACTAGGCCTTTGTGAGTACATCCAATTAGATTTGCTATGCTAATTGGGTGTAATTATCCTGTAGTTACCTGTTACCCGATATACTGGTGTCCACTTCTCCTGCAATTAGCTGCTTAGACATAGACAATTTCCGAAATCTGGTTTGCTTCTGTTGTAAATTAGTTCAGATTTGGTCTTTCGTAATTTAAAAAACTTAAATTGATCTACAGTGAAATATCTTTTTTATCAATCTAGATCTGCGCACTTCATAAATGTCAAAATATTTATTAAAAGAAAGTTGATTGTCTTTCATCATTTATAACTTTAATTGATCTTTATTGAAATTGTATGCCATTATTTGATTGTTGTGCAATAATAAATAAATATAAGCATATTTGAGAGAAAGCAACCTGAGGATATTGTTGAATGCTCCATTAGAAATGAAAATATTTTTGAACCATTGTCTGGAGAAAAAATCTTGTAATTGAAACAATATTTATGATGGTGACCTGACTGTTTGTCAACACTAAGACAGGTATAACCAGTAATTCCATCAGCTCTGGACATCTTTAATACCTTCTCAATTACACCTATCATGGAAAAGGGATAGCCTGCAGTGGCCTTTCTCCACTTCCTCACTTCTATGTAACTGTTTGTAAATTTAATTACCATGTAAATAAAGAAACATTTATCCCCTGGGTGTAAGATAATCATACACTTTCACAGGAGGCTATGAAAACACTTCCTTTCTGCTTTTGTACAGGTGAAGATCTTGTGTTTATACACTGGCTTGTGTGGGTATATCAAAGCAATTAGATAAGATTGGGTAAGATGACATAATGGGTCCTCCCCCCAGCCTAATAAAACAACTTCTCTGTGAATGGCCAGTACCTGTACATGGGCACTCAACCTGCCCAGTGTTGATGGATGGCTGGTCTAATGTCTAGCCTTGTTCTCTAGTACATAGATAACAACAGTTAACTTTTCAGTGCTATATGTACCTGTGTTACCCAAGGCAAACAGTACTGTCAGCTTGATAGTTATAGCAAATATATTCTCCAATATATTCAACAGTATAAAATTCAAGTCCTGGAGACATTATTTTCCTAGACGTAAAATGTTACATATTCATTTGTAACCCATATATAAAAAAAAATGTGCCTTATATTTTGTTGATTGTGTCTAAATTGGTGTATGTGATATGGGCTGAAATTGTCAAGCTAACCATGCAGGAATAAACAGGTGAGTTTGGTCTGTATCCTACCACCTGTACCCCAGGGGCTAGTATGCTGTAATAGGGAGTGCCCAAGGGGCGGAGCAATTATTACCACTTGGTGGCCAATAAGCTTATTGTAATTGATAGTATATTTCATATATTAAAGAAGATATGGATGAGAACTAATGTAGTCTCGGAGAGTGCTTCATGACTTTTTTAAGGATTTATAAGCTGGTTCAACTAGATCACAACATTCTCTTAAGACCACAGTGTTTGAAAAATTGATATTTACAAATTAAAACTTTTCTTATAAAATATTGTCTAAGGTTACATTTTGTATATCATGTTTATGAAACAAAATAAAGGTTGATCAGACAATTGCTTGTCAAACATTGATTACACAATTGCTCATCAAACATTGATTAAACCATTGCTCATCAAACATTGATTAAACCATTCCTCGTCAAACATGGATTAAACCATTGGTCGTCAAACATTGATTAAACCATTGATCATCAAACATTGATTAACCATTGGTCGTCAAACATTGATTAACCATTGCTCATCCAACATTGATTACACCATTGCTCGTCAAACATTGATTAAACCATTGCTCATCAAACATTGATTAACCATAGCTCATCGAACATTGATTAAACCATTGCTCGTCAAACATGGATTAAACCATTGGTCGTCAAACATTGATTAACCCATTGCTCATCAAACATTGATTAAACCATTCCTCGTCAAACATGGATTAAACCATTGGTCGTCAAACATTGATTACACCATTGCTCATCAGACATTGATTAAACCATGGGTCGTCAAACATTGATTAACCATTGCTCATCGAACAAAGATTAAACCATTGCTCGTCAAACATTGATTAAACCATTGCTCAACAAACATTGATTAACCATTGCTCATCAACCATTGATTAAACCATTGGTCGTTAAACATTGATTAACCATTGCTCATCAAACATCATTGATTAAACCATTGCTCGTCAAACATTGATTACACCATTGCTCATCAGACATTGATTAAACCATTGATCGTCAAACATTGATTAACCATTGCTCATCCAACATTGATTACACCATTGCTCGTCAAACATTGATTAAACCATTGCTCAACAAACATTGATTAACCATTGCTCATCAACCATTGATTAAACCATTGCTCATCAAACATTGATTAACCATAGCTCATCGAACATTGATTAAACCATTGCTCGTCAAACATTGATTACACCATTGCTCATCAGACATTGATTAAACCATGGGTCGTCAAACATTGATTAACCATTGCTCATCAACCATTGATTAAACCATTGCTCATCAAACATTGATTAACCATTGCTCATCAAACATCATTGATTAAACCATTGCTCGTCAAACATTGATTACACCATTGCTCATCAGACATTGATTAAACCATTGGTCGTCAAACATTGATTAACCATTGCTCATCAAACATTGATTAAACCTTTTCTGGTCAAACATTGATTATACAATTCCTCATCAGACATGATCAGACGGTTGCTCGTCAAACATTATGATTAGACGATTGGTCGTTTGTCTCAGGTAAACTAAACGCTAGACATAGATATATGAATTGTGTTGGTCTGTCTGATATATTAATGATTTGGGTATTGAAAAGCGACTTGTATGTTGTCTCCAGTGGACAGCTGTGATCCATCAGAGAGAAATCATTACAGGGCGGTCCCTTCCTAATATCTCTTTGTTACTTGTCAAAAAAAGTCTGCAGCCTGGTATTTCAGTAGTAGGCTACAGACGTTTCTGATTTATTTTTTTGTAAAAAATAGACATGTTGAGTACATTACTGGCTATAATGTTAGGTGTATTACATCAACTGTCGGTCTTGTGTCTTTTTATAGAGAGCACTGTGCTAGATTCAAAAGGCATAAAGTTACATAATGTCACAATAGTCTGGTGAAATTAACATAAAAGTAAAAAAAAAATATTTGATGTTTGTGTCAAATTGACATGTACCTTTTTAAAAATCACAGAAAGTTTTACAAATGTACACTTATGATTTTTGGAGAGCGCGATTAATGTTTTATGATCTTCTGAGTAAACTCGCATATGAAAGATTCAGATTTATATCATAATGTGTTGAATTTATAACTTAGGATTTTCACTATGCATGTAAGCATTATTTAAGTGTAGAACTAATGGATTGTTTATGATCAGCTACAGTAGTTGATAATTTGAAAGCTGATAGCCAATATGATTATTTTTATTTGATTTTGTGAAACTTCCTTAGACTATTTCACATAAGACAGTCAGAAATACCAACTTACACAGGCTTAATCGCTCGAAGGTCAATCAGTTCCCGGGAGCATTTAAGTGGCTGGAATAAAGAGGTCTGCAGATTAATGAGGTTCAGATGTATATATAATTGTGTACACATTAGCTATGTACAGGGGAGTCAATGTTTTCTAGTTATTTATATTATACACCAAAAAATACAAGGTATTAAAAATAGTTAAATTTTGTTGGAGAAGTTTACAATGGAAGGGAAACAGTCTGTAGTTATGTTTTTATCTGACTAATGGTCTGTATGCGTGATGAGATACATTTTTGTAATGCCTGTAGCAGGTACAATAGAAAACCCGTCTCCTACCCTTCCCAGTTAACCAGCATTTATCTCAAGATAGAATAGGCATTAGGGAACAACTTTGCCTCCTCCCACCCAGAGTACAATAAAATACATCCACACCCAAACCATGTGTACTATAGATGACAGTGGTACCAACGGCACACCCTGTAGAACACCTACAAGTAATTATAAATGGCAGCAGGTTTTGTTTATGAAATCCAAATCTTTACACAAACAAGCCAAAAATTTGGGACAGACCTCTAAACGTAAACACCTAAATCTGTGTTAGACGATTTTCCCACCACTGGATCATGAGAGGTCTGTTCATATGACTGGGTTCATTATTAGGGTACGGTACTTTAAAACTAGCATGGCTCTGTCCTGGTCAGAAGAATATTAGGTAGATAAGGGCGAGGTGGGAGCAGAATGTAGAGGAACAGCTAATTCTGGGGGGTGGAGGGTAAATACAGCGTGTCCTGCTTGCCACTGTGAAATATATAAAGTTTATTTACAAAGGCTCAACACATTTCAAGAATTTTAAATCGCAGAGAATTATTTATAGAACTTGTCAGTTTCACAAGAAAAAAACGATTGTGTATATGGTTTCATGTAATATACGTGGAATGTAAGCTCTTAAGATGTAGAATATGCAAAAACCTTTAAAAAAAACCAAGGAAAAGTTGATGAAATTGAATGGTTTGGTTAGGAAAATATTTCTACTATGTATGGTATATGCATTCGTCAATTTATTGTAACATCTTCAACTTCTCCTGGCAGTGTGTTGTCTGTAAAAAATGGAAAATGTATTATAGTGAAAATAAGCACTAATTACTACTACCCCTCCTTGGCTATATCATCAGTTGGATATTGGCAGCTTACAAAAGTTTTGGACGTTGCTTTCTGTACAGATCAAGACGAATATGGATTATTTTCTGTTTAAGAAATTAATTTTTTATTTTGACCACATGACATATTTGGTATAATTACACCAGTAATTAATTTGAGGAAAATTACGAAAAGGTTTTTCCGTTGAAGCTTCATATACTTTGTGCTGGCAGACTCTGGCAACACCAACTTACTGTATCTTTTCTTTATAACAGTGATTAGCTTTGTTATAGAATTGGCATGAGGAGGGCCAGGAAATACCTTCCCCGTTAATTGTATTATTTATTTATTGACGTTCCTTTCAGCCAGATGTTTGTGTTTGTATGCAGCAGGTCAAATAACAACAAGGCCCCTTCCACGGCGTTATCGCACACGGTTTTGTGTAAAAAAAATAGCTCCCAATTGTAGTTATTGCACATTGAAATAAATTCTGTACATTAGGACCTGGCTGAAGAATTTGTAAGGACCTGATAGAAGATACATTGAAATATACATTTGGGCCAAGTTAAAATATGCTTTGGAACCTTTAGTTAGTCGATGAATACATTGGGTCCAAGTTGATGTACATTGGGACCTAGATGATGAGTACATTGGGTCTGAATTGAAGTACATTGGGACCTAGATGATGAATACATTGGGTCTGAATTGATGTACATTGGGACCTAGATGATGAATACATTGGGTCTGAATTGATGTACCATACATTGGGACCTAGATGATGAGTACATTGGGTCTGAATTGATGTACCATACATTGGGACCTAGATGATGAATACATTGGGCCTGAATTGATGTACCATACATGGGGACCTAGATGATGAGTACATTGGGTCTGAATTGATGTACATTGGGACCTAGATGATGTATAGATAGGAACCTTGTTGAACTGGTTTATACAGGTTTCCTGATTATATAGATAGGGTTTGGTTTAGTAAGGTGAATTCTAATTTAAAAAGACGAAAAGCAGATACTGAAGGTCATCAAGAAAACTTTGGAAAATAGGAAATAAAACATTAATGTTTCCCCTATTATTTCAATTGATAAGAAGGATGAAGATGGGTATGTAAGAATGTTTTCGAGTAGAGATTGATGAGGATAGATAGCTGTTGATCAGTAGGGAAGTATTAGGCTGCATTAGTGTCAGAAAGTGAGCAGTGACAGTAGCTATCCCAGGATTATATAACTTATAATGGAGAGGGGGATCAAGGTTTCTACCACAGACAAGGACAGAAGTCTTATAATGGAAGGGGATGGGGGATCAAGGTTTAGGGCAATGCTTACCCTACAGCTTTACCCAGTGGGATGTAAGGGCAGGGCTGGTTTCTACCACAGACGAGGACAGAAGTCCTATAACAGAGAGAGGAGGGGGATCAAGGTTTCTACCACAGACAAGGACAGAAGTCTTATAATGGAAGGGGATGGGGGATCAAGGTTTCTACCACAGTCTAGGACAGAAGTCTTATAATGGAGAGGGGAGGGGGATCAAGGTTTCTACCACAGACGAGGACAGAAGTCTTATAATTGAGAGGGGAGGGGGATCAAGGTTTCTACCACAGACTAGGACAGAAGTCTTATAATGGAGAGGGGAGGGGGATCAAGGTTTCTACCACAGACAAGGACAGAAGTCTTATAATGGAGAGGGGAGGGGGATCAAGGTTTCTACCACAGACAAGGACAGAAGACTTATAATGGAAAGGGGAGGGGGATCAAGGTTTCTACCACAGTCTAGAACAGAAGTCTTATAATGGAGAGGGGAGGGGGATCAAGGTTTCTACCACAGTCGAGGACAGAAGTCTTATAATGAAGAGGGAGGGGGATCAAGGTTTCTACCACAGACGAGGACAGAAGTCCTATAACAGAGAGGGGAGGGGGATCAAGGTTTCTACCACAGATGAGGACTGAAGTCCTATAACAGAGAGGGGAGGGGGATCAAGGTTTCTACCACAGACGAGGACAGAAGTAATAAAAGTACAAACTTTTCAGTCCTTATCACAGCTTGCATAATATAAGTGCTGGAGGTTGAAGTTCAGGAGTTGTTTAGTGGAAAATAGTTTCACTGTTTAGGCCCAACCATCCATTCGAGGTAGCATATCAACAATAAATGAGAGAATTTCCTGAATTATGATGCTTTACAGTAAAATACATATTTTTATCTATCAGATGGAAACAGTTTTATTAGAGTGTGATATACTTAAAAAGTAGAGCTGAACTTTATGATGATTTGGCAAGATCTTAGTGTGTCAATTCATCGAAAAAATCCAGAATGTTAGCTGTTAGTTTTCTCCAGTTTCAGTTGGAAGAATAATGACAATATCTTATGACAAATTTGCAATAATTGATTTGAGATTATGACCAAAATATTACAGCATACAGGAACAGAGGAGATAATTGATCAGATACAACAGGCTAATGGCTTCAGATAGATTTGATAGAGCTGATTTATCATGACACTGGTTTATCTGATGGTGCTTTCCACATGGAATCTGGTTAGATCCACTTTCCCATGGGAAGTAATTTTCTAGGAGAACTTTCCTCAGAGATTTTGAATGGTATATATATATGTTATGGTCCTGTACCAGAACATGAAATATTACATATATATACAAAGTATTTTCAAAACTTCAGTGAAAATTGGGTAAGAGAGCCGGAACATTGAGGGCATGGCCAATATGAGGCGATGTGTCACGCTGATGGGATGTTAGGAGTTGTGCATGATGGAGAATTAGTGTGTAATTAGTTGGTATGTACAGGGAGAGGGAGGGGGTACATTAGAACCCCCCTATATATATAACAGATACAGTTACATAGAAGGGGACGCTATGCTTTTCCTAGCTAGATAGAACTTCAGTTGAGAATTTGTAAAGCCTTATGTTTTGACTTGTCTATATGTTTGGAGGGTTTGGTTATAAGCAGGTGTAATGAAAGGATTGAGGATGATGGTGTTTCTGGTCCAAGATCTAGTGCTACACATAATGTTATCATTAGGGGTTGACTTTGGGGGAGTTGTGTTACTCATAGCTTGGCACTCCGTGATAGTAGTCGGAAGGAATAATACAGCTCTCCTAACCATTAATGTCACAGCTTATGGTTATATCTAAACATTTCATAATTATGTTACCGTGTTTCATATCTTCCTGCTACATTGGAGCACGCTCCATGCATTGCAGTTGAAATACTGCATGCATTTGGTGGGCAGAGCTGCATAATGATTGTAGGGATAAAACTCGTGAACTAAAATTAGGGGAAAAAAGTCTTAATAAGATGAGCTATAGGCATGTTGATGCATTTAAATACTCTTTGGCTTCTTATTAAGTGCCAGAATGGTTCCTCCCATAGCTAAACTGATAATTTTCTAGTGCTTCCACTGTTGTGGGATTGGAAGGGGGCATATATATATAGTGTCTGTTACATCTTGTACTGTTGCATCCTAGCTGTTCCTATTCAGTGTCATCACTCTTACAACTTCAGTTAATGGGTTTTGAACTTTTCACAAAGGTCTAGTAAGAGAATTCCTTGAATGGCCTCGTATTTCAGGGTTCCTAGGCCAAGGTCAAACATCATAAAATTTAGTGACATCTCCATTGCAACATATTTCTTAGCAGATTTTTGTCAAATATTAGCTCAAGTGAGAGAATGCCTTGGATGAGTACATGTATATATTTCTGAGCTCCATCCAACGTTAAGGCCAAGGTCCCCATTACTAGATATTTAATCATAAACTAAAATAAAAAGATATTACTGTGCATGGGGAATTCATATCTTACAGACATTTTCTAGATTAATTTACATAGTATGCTACAGTATACTGGAACATTTTAATTTAACAGTTGGAAAGCTATTTGTGTCTCCATTGCCTTCAGTTACTTAACTTCATATGCAAATTTTGGGTTATATTGAATTGTTGACCAGCTTGACATGAATAACAAATTTTTATCCAATTTTACATTTTGGTGGTGTAATAGTCAACATATTTTCACTTATTACTACAGAGAATTTAAGTGTTGTTGAGGTCAAGAAATGTAAGTTCCCGATCTGTGTAAGAACAGGTTCCCATGCATCTTCAGATGCATTCTTATGATAGAAATGTCTCTAATGATGTTTTAAGTGTATAGCAATTGATGAAGCATGTGAGAAGTTAGGCTACAATGAATTCTGAGTGTTTCATGGCATTTTGACGTGATAAGCTATATAGCCTTGTTTCCTTCCTCATGTGGAGGCCAGCTCAGAAGAAGGGGGATGCTTCCCCCGATTGTGATTATCCAGTCTCAGAGGGGACTGGCCCTTATCTGATGCTTCCCCCGATTGTGATTATCCAGTGTTGGACTTCTCAGAGGGGACCGGCCCTTATCTGCCCATTTATCTTGACCATTGTGGATTTTAGGGGTGACTTGTCAATAATTTTGCGATTGTCTCTCTGGAACTGAAACTAGTACTATATACATATCGGGTACAAACTGTGATATAGATTTGTGATAATGATGTTAATCAATTCCTTTAGCAAGTATGAAAAATATATGTATTTATAAAGTTAGTATATCAACCTTATCCTTCTTCAGTTATTCCAATGCTCTTGATTGTCAAGGATATTTTGTGTTGTAAAAGTGGTGAGTATTGTGTTTACTTTCAGAAATGCAGTAAAACTTTCTTGAATATACGTATTTCGGAGTATGCTTAAAACAACTTATACTTACAATGTTACAAAGGACACAATATTGATCACTGTCTTGCTAACATGTGTTTGAATCTTTTATTGTGAGATGTTTGATTTTGTGATGGACTCTCCTTGCAAAATGATGTGAACATTATATCTTGCTCAATACATAAAAAATCTGTAAATACTGTGATATATCTTGACATAACTGCTTTCCAACACAGCATCCAAACACAACCTTTCCCAGCATGATTAAATGGCAATGCTTCCCCACACAGCTTTACCCAGTGCGATGTATGGGCTGTGCTTACTCTACAGCTTTACCCAGTGTAATGTAAGGGCAATGCTTCCCCACACAGCTTTACCCAGTGGGCAATGCTTACCCACACAGCTTTACCCAGTGTAATGTAAGGGCAATGCTTCCCCACACAGCTTTACCCAGTGCGGTGTAAGGGCAGTGATTCCCCACACAGCTTTACCCAGTGCTATATAAGGGCAGTGCTTCCCCACACAGCTTTACCCAGTGTGATGTAAGGGCAATGCTTACCCTACAGCTTTATCCAATGCGATGTATGGTCAGTGTTTACCCTACAGCTTTACCCAGTGTGATGTAAGGGCAGGGCTTCCCCACACAGCTTTACCCAGTGTGATTTAAGGGCAGGGCTTCCCCACACAGCTTTACCCAGTGCGGTGTAAGGGCAATGCTTCCCCACACAGCTTTACCCAGTGTGATGTAAGGGCAATGCTTACCCTACAGCTTTACCCAGTGGGATGTAAGGGCAGGGCTCCCCCCCACAGCTTTACCCAGTGTGAAGTAAGGGCAGGGCTTCCCAACACAGCTTTACCCATTGTGATGTAAGGGCAGGGCTACCCCACACAGCTTTACCCAGAGTGATGTAAGGGCAGTGCTTTCCCACACAGCTTTTCCCAGTGTGATGGAAGGGCAGGGTGTGATGTAAGGGCAGGGCTTCCCCACACAGCTTTACCCAGTGTGATGTTAGGGCAGGGCTCCCCCACACAGCTTTACCCAGTGTGATGTAAGGGCAGGGCTTTCCCACACAGCTTTACCCAGTGTGATGTAAGGGCAGGGCTTCCCCACACAGCTTTACCCAGTGTGATGTAAGGGCAGGGCTTTCCCACACAGCTTTACCCAGTGTGATGTAAGGGCAGGGCTTCCCCACACAGCTTTTCCCAGTGTGATGGAAGGGCGGGGCTTCCCCACACAACTTTACCCAGTGTGATGTAAGGGCAGGGTTCCCCACACAGCCTTTCCCAACATCCATATAAGTAAGTTAATGTTTATATGTGAACATGCATTGTAAGGTATGAGGTGCTAATTTGAAGGTGGGGGTAAGGCATCAACTGGAAATAAAATTAATGATTTGTTTTAGTCTGTGTATAATATAGGAGAGAATAGGTAATCTATTCAAGTTTAAATTTGTTATTGGTGGGTGAAGCTTTGGCTATCTGTGTTATGATCTGTAGGGTATATGAGAGGAGAGTTGATAGAGCTATTGTTGTAGTGTGTGTCAATATAGGAGGAAAGTAAGTGCCACTCTAGGCTGCTGATGAGATGTAGATAAAGTGATACATATTTTGTGATAGGACAGTTTCTTTCTTTTGTTGAGAGTGATGTAAAGTGGAATACATATTGTGGTTTTGAGGTCACTCCTGAGGAACATGTACGCTGTAGTAATAGATACAACCAATAAAGTCAGTAACTCTGTAGTCATTCTGGATCCAACTCAATCCAAATGCTTACCTCAGTTTAAGGACTTGAGAAATGTCACCTTATAAATTAAGTATTCATTTTCATTTAGCATTGAATATTTTACCTTTAAATTTTACCAGAAAAACAGTGTCATGTTGTGAATTTCCAACATGAGATGTGGACAAGTTACATTTTGCAATCTACTCTCTCATCCCAGCTGGTGAACAACACTACATTTAAGGACTTGTCTATGAGGTCAGCTGATTGGGATTACAATGACTGCATCATACAGGGATGTCATGTTTTTGTCTTTGTTGTGGTTGGGACAGAAGGACACTTACATGTGCGGAAATGAGCTATGTCGCTGTGATCTTGTTAGGGGGAGATAACCACATCTTAAAAGGATGTGTCATCTTGACCTCATGCGACCTTGTGGTAATGATTAGCAAGTTTGAATCGGAGATATCTGTGTTTCACATTGGATAACTAGACTAGGACAGTACACTATGGTCTATTATATAACTATAATTGTCCGGACAACTTCCTCTGGATTTAATTAGGAAAAATATGCATCCTGTACTCTGTTTGCTTTTTATGCATCACATATACATGATGAACTTTGTGAATGATATATTTAGTCTATAAGTGTAAAACTTTATAAGAATATAGGTCAAGGAATCTAGTGGCCATAGATTTGACTCAGTTTCCAAAAATATGATGTAACTGTGGTATATATGATGCCTTCCTAGAGCTTTAATTTAGTAGGAATATATCCTAGTATATTGGTACCCATTTTGTACAGCTATGTCGTCCAGAAAAAGGCTGACTAAATGGTCACAACTTCCGAGTTAAAGAGTAGCTATTTTTCAAGAATAGGACCTTTTATGGAATGCTGTCCAAATGTAACTATTGTGTCCCGATCCTTAGCTCTTGTACAGCAGTTCGATTGATCTGAATATTTACAATATTCATACGTAATTATAAATACAGTCACTTGATAGTTAGATATCAAATTGACCTCCACAAAAGTCTCAATTATTGTTTACAAGTTGTAATTAGATACAGTAAAAACAGATGTAGATATGAAGAGCTTGCATTCGCTATGAACTCAATGGAAAATGCCCAGGTAAAATTGTGTTGATAAAAAAATAAAGTTTATAACAAACCAAAAAATGAGATGTATTTTTACAGCTCTTTTTAGGACTAGGTAAGTTGGAGTCCATTAAGACCTGAGTGATTCCTTTGAAGTGTAACCGAGGCACCTTCCATGTTAATGTGGTACACCCTCCTGTTTGTTTGTAGTATCAAGTGTTAAAACAGACACCAGATTTGTCAGGCCAACAAGCTTACTAGATTGGCCTGTGTGATAATCTTGACAGCTATAGGTAACCAGATGAATGGCGGCTGTCCAGGAGCTGAGAAAGACATGTTCACATTTATGTAATTTTTTAAAACCTCAATTTTGTATTGTTTTTAAAAAAACAAAGCTTTGTTTCATATAAACAGTAATGATACTTTAGCGACACTTTATAGGGTGTTCTTCGAAACTTCTGGCTTGGTGTGTTTAACGGATTTGTTTCCCTTTAAAACCCAAACGCTAATTGTCTCAATTGCCTGAGACACAGAATGTTGTTCATTCATGCTCAAATTTCTGTCTTGTTGAATTTAATTACGAAAAGTTATAAAAAAAATAGCAATTTCTTTTGAATGAATCCGGTTTGCCCCAAAACAATATTTTTAAGAAAAACATTTGTGGTACGATATTTAGCAATGTACAACATAGAGTTTTTCCTGGTATTGGACAGGTGGAACAATTACACTGTGAAATGCTTGCCCGTGCAGTTGCCATGAAATCAAGACCATGAGTGCTGCCAAGCTTTCCAGCAATTGGTTAAGTGATACATGTATTGAGGAATCAAACAATAGCTACAGCAATGTAAAAATTCAATCTGAAATTCATTATGGCCATGAGGAAATGTCTTTTATTTTAGGAATGACTGAGTGATGCTCTTTTGTGTTAAGACTAATAATAATGAAGAAGCCGACCGTTTAAAACTTTGATGTATTGCATTAAAATTTTCTTATTGTTTTCTAAATTGTTCTTAACCATAAAAACTATTTTCTTGTCTCTTGCAATAAAACTTTTTTGTCAGCTGTTGTTTGTTGTTTAACAATAGCTTAGAGGCTCATTAGCTCAAGGTAATGTCCTTGAAATAGTCCTAGATCTGATTTATGACACCTGTTAAATGTTGATATTTTATGCCATTGGGTTTTATATCAAATCTTACCTATGATCTAAGGCAAGAAGAACTTCTTCAACAATTTTGAAACGAGACAAAGTTTCCACTGATCGGTTTTCATCAGGTTTTTTATGGCAAGTGTGTAGCCTACATTTTTATACAAGGACGGCTATGAAGATATAACCTCTTTCTATTTGCGCTCAAGTGTATGTCATTAAAATGTAGTCTCTGCACCGACAGTTTTTTAGTAGCTGGATTATAATCCATTGTTAAATGTTGAATTGCTTTAGTGAAAGCCCGAGGTTGATGACATGGGTGATGCTAAAAGCATAGTTAACTTTAATATAACTTCATATAAACATAAAATTTGGTAAATAATAACTTTGTTTTATGCTTTATAAAGGAATTTTTCCATATTAAAGAGGTCGATATCCTTTATGATATATAACATATATTATATATTGAAATATTTTTTTTTTTCCTTAATAGATATTAAAATTGATGAAGCTTTAGTATGTGGAGACTAAGCTGAGAATGTTATTTACAGTAGGTCTGTGCTGAATTTGTTTGAGGAGTTGTACCTGTAATGATTGGATTTAAACATCCATTCACTTTGTCACGTTTGCATTTGTGTAATTCAGAGCGAAATTTTTTGGCTTCCTGTTTACTTTCCGTGGTGAAATTTCATTCTAGTCACAGTTGTTAGTTGTGGTTCTTTACAAGCTGTTCAAACATGATTTTTATGCTAACTACTTAATCTTTCCAGTTTCATTCGATATAAAATTGAAACTTAGTGAGTTTACATTGGTGTTAAAGTTCTGTGTGTGAACTATTAAAACATTTGTAGAAGCCAGTATCATATTCTACAGGTTAGAAAGTTTGTCTCATTAATATTTTGCACTAATCACAGAAAAGGAACTTTCATCACCTGTGGTGCTTGAATCAGGATTGGGATGGATTGAACTTGCCTGTTGTGGGTTGTCTGGCATGTCCAGGTTGTCTGTACTATAGCCTGCTCACCCCAGGCCAAGCACATGTACAGACTATTGGTATTGAAAGCCAGCCCAGTCTCCAGACCAAGCAAATGTCTCTGTTTAACCTCCCCCATAGATACATGTTCTCTGTACTGCAGCCAGCCAACACCAGGCCAAGCAAGTGTCTACTGGTCCCTCTCCCAGGCCAAATAAACTTGTTTTATTCATCCAGTGATATACAAAAGTTCTGGATGGTTTCCTATTAGTAATTTATACTTGGAAAATTTCATATAAGAACAAAATAACAGAATGGTGTTTAGGATTTTACTTCAGGCACATAAAACACAAACAAATGCTATTAAAAGAAATACACAAAAAGGATTTTAGCTTATCATCTGTAGTTGCTTAATTTTGATTGTGCATGGTTTTTAACAGGGATCTTTTTCATGTGGTTAGTGTTAGAATAAAAAAACAACTATTTTTGTTTGGCGCACCTGTGTAGCAGTAGATTTGTCATGATTTTCTCACCTATACCAATGTTGCTCCCTCACCTGGCCAGGTAAATTTATAGCAAGGTGAGGATCTAATTTGTTGGAGGTAAATTATTCACTGTGCTTCTGACTTGGCATGCCCAAATGAATTACAACATTAGCCATGCTTGATATGTACTGGCTGACTGTAGATCTAGACAACCACACTTCCTATGGACGATTAATATGATTAGATTTTGGCTATTTGTCTATAGATTCGGGTAGGCTTTCTCATAGATCATTATATTTTTCAATATTTCACAGTACACAAATTGTGTATTCTGCTCCTTCATTTAGCTAGGTAGATATGAATTACAATATACAAATGTCTTCATTTGTTCTGTTGAATAGTTGAACCACTTGTTAATTGTTTGTCACAGGTTGAGGCAATTTTAATATCTGTATCAATTTGTTTAAGATCTAACTGTTGTACTATTAAAACTTAGATTCAAGAAATCTTGAAAACAATCTTGAAAAACACAGCCTTTGATTTCGTTAAGATTCATTGTTACAAAAATACAATGAGAACAGTTATTTTGAATACATGGACAAGTTTTGCAACTAACTAAGAACTTATGTATTGCTTGATCCTATGGAGTCAAAAGTATCCAAAAGGGAAATAATTTCACAAATCTTCAAAAAATCTGTTAATCTCTATGCTTGTCAAAGGTTTTATTTGAAGTTCTTTCTTAATAATTTGTCAAAATATGAAGAGATTAAAGTTAACCTGAGCCTGAAAACATATCCGGTTAGGAAACCTCCACAAATAGAAACCCAGTGCATTCATTCATATTTCGCATTTGCCTACTTTTTTTTATCATAAGCTGAATAAAATTAGCTTTATCTTTTGGGTCAAACTGAACATGGCCTTTATTATTATTATTATTTTAAAAAAAAGGTCCCTTTGACCTCTTAACTTATTTTCATTCTTGATGAGTAGCACTGATGCCTGTATTGTTGTGTGTTTCAGCTGATGGAATACCGTGAAGCCCCGTCCAGTCCTGGGGCCTCCAGTGTCCACTCCCTCAACATGGACAACATGGACCCCACAACACCGGACTCGCCCCCTCCCATTCCTCCTCAGGACATGGATGATGAGCGTCTTCCTAACGAACTACTTGATGAGATATGTGAGGATATAGGAATGAAGGAAGGCATGGAGTTGGACTTTGTGGAGTTTCTCATGGAACAGGACATGGTGGACCCACAGGTGTATATGACACCGGAGGCCATCCGTAACACGCTGGCCTCCACAGCATGTACATCCGTGTCACAATCAGGCGTTCTGTCCACGCCAAAGACTGAGGTTGTGAATAACCGTACATGTGGAAGTCCAAACACCACATATTCTCAAGCGTCAACCACAAACTGTACAGTGGCGACCTCCAGTGGGTCAAGTAGCCCTGCTGCTAAACGTTTTCATGCATCAACATCAGGACCAACAAGTCCAGTGAGGGTTAATGCCCCATTAATGCCATCAGAAATGTTCAAGGCACCGCAGACACCCCCTACTCCAAGGAGGCCGTCCTCGCAGAGCATCGCATCACCCAGCATTTCTAGCACCCAGGGACCCCAACATTCACCCCTTCCCCCACGCAGTGTGTCCCCTCAGACTACACAGAATTCAGTACCATCCTCACCTTCACAGAAACAACCTCCCTCCTACAGTCAGAGCATGTCACAAAACAGCATGTACACCCAGTCAGTTCCAGAAAGGATGTCCCAGAAGGGAGGCATTCCTCCTGGCCTACAAAGGCAGGGTGTGGTCCCCCATAACTACCAACGTCTTGGCCGCCCCGCTCCTCCAAATGTCAATGTCCAAAACATGCAGTCACCACATACTACGTTTCAACAGCAGAAGTGGAATATGTGCGACTCTTCTGCGGGTCAAATGAACAACCCTGCATGTTCTATGGGTAACATGGGACGGCCAGGATTCCCACCACAAACACAACAGTATGGCCGAACTCTTGAGTCTCCGCTTGATCAGGGATACTTCTCTGGGGACACGGCTAGTGTCCGTAGTTATGGTTCGTCTTCTGTATCATCGACAGTGCCATCGTCAGTGCCGCCCTCTGCAACTGGTGACATGCAAAATTCTATGCACCTACGACAGGGTCCCCCGAATCAGGGTTCTGGCTTGGGCCAGAAAAGTGTTCATTTTGCAGATCTACCCGGTGATCAAAATGTGCCTCCACTGCAACGACAGCGCTCAAATGATAGTATGGGCTATGGTCAAGGGTTCGATCCAAGTGTTTCTTCAGACTGTGATGTAGAAAATGAATTTAGGGACCCCAACCACAGGGGAGCCATGAACTCTAATAAGATAATGCCGCGTCTAACGCCAAGCATGAAATCTGAAATTGCACCATATACAGTGCCTAATGTGAATGGACAAGTGGCTATGAGTCCATACAGATACGATGGTCGCAGTAACAGCCGTCCCAGCAGTGGGGATAATCCTATGGCACCTATGCAACAGTTTGATTTCCCTCCTCAGCACAAGACGGGTGATATGTGTGGAGTGGACAATAACCAAAACTCCATGCATCTTAACAATTTCAATAATTCTGTGAATAATAATATGAGTAATTCTTTGAGTAATAATATGAGTAATTCTTTGAGTAATAATATGAACAATTCTATGCAACAACCAACTGGTGAGACAGACTATCGTGTATCATGTTCTGGAGGTGCGCCCATTGGGATGCAGCCTCTTTCTCACTTTGATGGAAGTCAGGGCCAGTATGGTATGCAACAGCAGGCAAACCTTCAAGGGAGGGGTCAGATGTATCCGAATTCTATACAGGAAACAGATCATTACAAACTTACTGCCAATATGACAAATCCTAACATGGAAAATTACTGTGATAATGGGTTCAGAAATTCACAAGGACAGAACATGAACTCTAGTTGTGGCATGATGAATCGGGGTACGCCTAAAATGATGGGCGGGCCCCAGGTTAGCTCCAATCAAGGGACACCTCTAGGAATGATGGGCGGGCCCCAGGTTAGCGCCAATCAAGGGACACCTCAAGGAATGATGCGCGGGCCCCAAGTTAGCTCCAATCAAGGGACACCGCAAGGAATGATTGGTCAACAGCAAGGACAATCTGGTTTCCGGCAAAATTTCATGTCAGGGGTACCGTGTGGCAACAGTGCTCCTCGACCTTTACACATGAATGCCATGACCTCTAGTGCGCAGATGATGCCACCAAATCAAGGTGGCATCCCACCAGAATACAGCCGGTTACAGGGTGTCCCTGAAACTATGAACAATAGCCCCATGTACCAGAACTCTCAGCCTCAGTTTAGTCAGGCAAACATGGGACCTGGCACAGGAAACAACCCAGCGTGGGCAGGTGCCACGCCACAAACCCCCCAGCCTCATATGGGTGTCCATCCAAAGGTTCCTCAGCAACAACAACAGCAACACCCAGGCATGGGAAGCATACCAATTCCTGGCACTCCCGGAGGCCAAAATCCCATGCAAGGTGGTGCCATGCCCCAGTGTACAACACCAAACTGTCAGAGTTGTAAGACTGGCTCCCCCCATCGCCCACCCATGCTAGCCTCACAACAGACATTCATTCAACATCTCATCACAGACAGATCTAATGCGTTCAGGTCTCATCCCCTGTTCCCATTACTCCGAGATCTCATCATTGCAGACATGAATTTCAATTCCCCTTCTTTTCCATACCAACTCATTAGTAATCTGCCTGCAGAATTTGACAAATTGTTACAAAACTTTCTTCATCGTAATCCTCCGTCCGGAAATTATCAAACCAACTTTTCTGTGGAAAGTGTTGTCATGGATGCTTTGAAATATGCTCATACGTGCCTTATAGGTAAGTTAAACCAATGGAAATTAGGGGAAATAACTTCAGATAAAGGGAGGCAATTTAAATTACTAAAATAAGAACTGTATATTCCATCTTTATATACAAAATCGTTTTACATTGAAATGGATGTATGCTTTATGTTAAAGATAATGAAGAAAATGGATGATATTTGAAAAGGGAAAGTTTTGGACAATGTTTAGGAGTGACAAGCTGAAATTTTGCTAGGAAATACCGTCAGAAATCCCAAATTTTCCAAAAAAGGGTTTCTTTCAATTATAAACCTTCCATTATTTTTGTATAAATTTTCATTAAACTTTTTTTAAATGCACAAGAAAATATTCAATAAAACATTTGAAGGGAAAGGTTTCCTTGTCAATAGGGTAGAAATTGATTGCTATATTGTTATATAAAATCCCCTGAATTGTTCAGGTGCAAAGTTTTGTTCAACAACCATTGCTTGCTCTTCAAATACTGCTGTGTGGCTCAATACCCAGACAAAACCCATCTATAGTTATACTTTATGTTTAGGTATATTGATAATAGACACTTATTGAGCGGTAAATTGTTTACATTGTTGCAGAACTGTTTTTCACACTTTTGCCTTGCAGACATGATTACTTGTTCTGAACTGCTCATGATTTACCTTTGTTGATTTGATAAAGTAGACATTGATTTTTTTAAATTGTTTCTTTTCGAACAACCAAACTGTGCCATTGATTTGTACTTATCACCAGACATGATAAGGCTAAAGGACTCAGAACAAAAGTTCACCTGCAGAAGTGGGAAGGAGCATTGATTTTCTTAGAATTTCTGAAAATGGAGGAGGATAAATTCTCAGATGTTGAGGCCAAATGCATTTTTATATTTGATTCATATCCTAAGTAAATACTGTATAAAGTTGAGAAATATTCTGAATGAATTCACTTACAGTCAGGTTTGGTAATGCTAAATCACATATCAGATATTACCCCATCATTGATTATTTTTTATTTATTTTTTTCAATTATGAGTTTCGATAGTTCTTATGTTTTCTGTATTATTCACACAAAAAATCAATTTGAAAAATGGAAAAACATGTATAATTGTGGAATGGATGCAATATTTTATCATATTGTCTGATTGATTGATGTGATTAATCTCATTTCCAGAAAAAATCCGAAGTCGCCAAGAACAAGATAAGCACACGAAAAGTACGTCCAAATCCTTGAGTGCTATTGAGGAGTTTTGTGAGAAGTTCGACCGGTCTGTACGCAATACCATCATCAAGGTAAGCATACTGCTGTATATGTCCTTCATTTGTGGTCTCTGTAAACCACTTGTTATTTTATTTATATACTTACCACTGAACAACAATCTTTCTCTGGGTCACAAAATTCCAGACCCTTGATCACCCTTTTCTGGTGTCTGCTGACCAGGCCCCTTCTTACCCTATTCTGGACCCTTCCTTACCTTTTTCCAGGCCCTTTCTGATACTATTACAGTTCCTTGTGCAACTGGTTTTGGGCTCCTGCTTACCAAGTACAGGCCTTGTGTTTTTGTGTGCTATGTCTTTTTCAAAATATAAATGAAGGTAATGCAAAATTGAAAAATAGCATTTGGGATATATATGATGAGCTCCATAAGTTTATATGTAGGAAGAGTGCACACTAATCCCATGAAAAGGATGATTATGACTCATCAGTATTTCACATGATGTGTAATTCCATTAAAAATGGATAGATGTTGTGGATCAAATTTTGAATTTATTAGAATCCTTATTACTTAAATATAAAATACACTTAAGCAATTTAAATTAATATATTGATGTCGTAATTTACGGAACTGTACCATAGGAGATGTTGAATGGCTAAGTTGACAAGTGAGGTAATGTATAAAGAGAAAAAGTATGACCACCAATAAGCATTAATGTTGCCGCCTTGGGGAACACACATGGCGTTCATGTTCCGACAAAATGAGATGGGCAGAAAAAAAGTCACATTGATTTGTAGGTACAAATATAGATAAGCCATTGGGGACATTTTCTGACAATATCATGATTATCATTGATGGCACTAGATGAGAAGTGTTACATGGAACCCAGCACATCAAACCAATGGAAATTATTTGTCATACTTTACAAATTATAAAAGTAATGGTAATGTAGAAACAAACACTTGAATAGAAAAGGCTTCAGTATTCTTTTTTAAACATGATGAAAGTTGGATATTTTATATAAAATATAATTACGTGTTTTCTTGAATCTCCTGTTGATTCTTGAAATCATTATAGATAGATATCCATAACGGTAATAAAATCAAAAATGGCCACCATCAGTCACTTCTGATTGACTGAGACATAGGCTTTACATTTTGTTTTATTGGTACAGTTTTGTCTGCACTTGGTGGTAGTTTGAAGTTATTAAATAGTCTGAATTATGAATGATCTCATAATCCAAGATGGCCACCGTGGCTTTTGATAGGTTGATACCTTTTGGGCTAGAATTTCTGTTCTGTTGGTCTGATTTTAGTTATAATTGGTGTTAAATGGTATTTGTATGATTGCATACAAGTGTAATGCCTTATAGCCTGTATTCTGTAACCAGAGGTAGTCTGTGTAGTTTGTACTTTGCAGTTATTTGGGAGGTTGGGTTGATTTTGATGCGTTTATATCGCATTTTTAATACTTTCTTTTCCATTATTTATATACTTGTCATCATTGTGCTTTAAGCATTGCTACTAATATTCGTACACACATGATTAAACCTTGGCTATGTGCCTGGAAATGGTCAATTTCATTTCTTTGAAGAACTTTGCGAACATTTATCAGCTACCATTCAATATTTGTTTTTGAGAATAGCATGTCTAAATCAATTATTTTTCATAGGATTCAAGGTAAAGCATTTTGAAGTAAAACAGATTAATAATTGCAAAAAATAAAGAAGTTTATTCCATTACAAGATAAAGATTGTTCTGACCATAATCTTAAATTTCTCCACTATAGGCTTATTTTTTTCTATTGAAATGAGGCTTAAAAAGCTTGGTATCAGTTAGCCAGTTGTAGGGGTAGTGTGTGCAGGCGACATTGCGTGATTATATCTTGTGGGATTTGGGGCGGGACATGTTGTACACTTCATTAACCCCGAATACCAGACCTGTCAATCATAGGTTTGCAGGGTGGCAAGTTTATGTAAGTGGAATCTCCGAAAATGAGAAGCCATGATCGTGACCCCTCTGTGTGGTCTAGGAAGTTGTCAGCAGCAGTTGTCCTTAGATTTCTAACTCCTTTTCAGTGCATCACTATAGGGATATAATTACCATGCCAGCATCTGATACTAATAAAGTATTAATGGGTTAAAAAACTGGTACACATGATAGTTGTTTTCTTCTACCTGTGGTATTACATTGCTTTCTGCAGTCTGTTCGTTGTTGATACACATGCTGTTTAGCTATATGAGTTGCCATGAGTGGTCAAAACAAGTTTTAAATTTGATTATTCATAAGTAGAAAATCGCTATCAATAATGTTATTGTTCTTTTTTGTGTGTGTGTTTTTACCCATATGATGGCATATCAAAACTGAAAACAAAATTTTTAAGGTTCTGCATGGTAAAATTAATATTCAAACTACATTCTCAAATAGAGACAGGTACAGGGCCACATTCTTATCAGAGACGGCCAATGTTCTTTTCAACACATTCTGACACGAGTTCCCCCTTGGATGTGAAGTTCTGACACAGGGACCTGTCCTCTGGTGTGTTGAACGAGAAGACAGTACTTGTGGAATATTTGGAGCTGGGGATAAATGATTAAAACCTCCTCAATAAACATGGTGGGCAGGTACTCCTCCCCTTGTACCAGCCAGTATTGTTCCTGGTTGAGCTGGTCATTCACTGACCATTGTTTCCAGACAGGACAAGCGCCCCTCCCTGGGAATGTGAGGAATTTGATAACCAGATCTAGCTGTGTTATTGTGGCTGAGATTTGTCAGGTGGACAATAAGTATAAGGAGTTGACTTGGTGTATCGTGTCACTGTGTAGGATCCAGGTGTCCTTCACAAATCTGGCAACGAGCTTTAGTTATACCAGTCGTTGAATACAGGGGCTGGGGGAAACCAACATGTATGGTACATGTCCTAGAATCTAAAGGGTGGGGAGAGGGGTTGAACAACATCTTCTAACCCAGGTGGTGTACTGTTGAACCCAAGATGGGGAGTGGGGATGAGGAGAAACATGAAACCATTCAGGTGGTATGTAGATGAATATAGGAAGGGAAAGTGGGTATAAAGTGTCTCAATTGGGATGCCTGTATGTTGTGGAATCTAAGGGTATGGCTAAGAGATGGACCAGACAACAAGACAACATGTATTAACAGTTGTATAACTGCTGAATGGAAGGGAAAGTGTGTGTTGTACATTCAGCTACCAAGCAAACAGTAGGGGGGGGGGGTTAAACATTTTTTGTTATTTTCAAATTAAAATGGGATATACTTTTCCCCCCATTGTTGTACTTATTTATTTTTGGAAACATAATAGACATTTCATAATAAGGAAATTAACTAAACTATTCCTTCATGTAACTTAAGAGCCAATTTGGAGAAAATGAAAGTAAGCCACTGTGAAAGGTTGCGAGGGAAAAGTGACCTGGAGTAGAAAGTTTGTCGGGTATGTGAGTCAGCGATGGTGAGAAACCCAGTGGGGTGGGAGGTGTTTACATTGAGAGCATTATGTGGACGAGGTAGATTAATTTAGTTAACAACAGTAGCTTAGTTTGTCCATGTGGGCCCCAGGTGTAATCAGGAACAACTGTACTAAAGTCGAGGTCAGGACTTCAGGAGACTTCCATACAGAAAACTCTCAACACATTTCTAGATGGACAAATCTGCAATGTTGTAGGATTACCTGCCAAGTTTTTGTTGCTGAATTACCTGCAAACTCTGAAATTTTGTTGCAGTGCAGAGGACAAAGACAAGCGAAATTGAATGCTATATACACATGATAGTTAACATATTTTAAAGGGGGCCATGTCATAAGAGTATATAATGGGTACTAGGTTTATACAAGAAAAGTTTGCTTATGAATATGGACATCATCTGCAAATTCGGTTTCTATTAATTCCAAGCATGGGTAATCAGGTAAAACAATATTTATCCAGTTAAATTATGATTTTATGAAAACTAAATCCATCAAAGTTGTCCGAACTTTTGTAAACACACCAGACAATGTTTTAGTGTAGGCCCTTTGGCGAGATACCTTTACCCACCTAGGGTCCTCTCACCTGTAATTAGACCTGACATAGAGGCGCACCTGGGTCACTTACAGCCAATAGCACTAATCTAGAGACCATCTCAAACACTTAAGCCATTCTTGACATCCGGCCAGACTTTCGGTCAGATTTATCTCAAATTTAGAATGTAAAACTAAGCTTTCTATGTTGAGTAGAACACTCAGTATTGTGTTGCAGTCTGGTTTTGATCATCAGCCAGAATTTGTATAAGAAGTTAAATGAGAAATAAACTTTGTATAGGTCCCACTGAACTATTTTGTGGTCAGGGCTCCTGTTGATGAACCCTGGTTAGTTTGTCCAGGGTTGAAGAAGGAGAACAAGCTTTATAGCAGAGAGCACTCCATTGTATAGTGTATAAATGATAGGATTTATGCATGTTTTTATAAAGTCTGGGGGCTGAAATATGATCACATATACTATAAACTGTCAGAGTGGATGAATGAACATGGAGAGAAAGGGCAGTGAAGACAGCAGACCTCGGTAGTTTATGTATAGTGGTAGTTGTACTGGTGTCATCAGTGGTCTTCATCTCCATAATATATACTGGGGGCTAGGGGAGGCATGTGTAAAGAATAGGAAATCAGACTTTTACAGGAATGTTATAATGTAACTTTCAACATAATTAATCTTTTCAGATGAATTAAAAATCAAAATCCTATTTCAACTATTATGTATTGCTTTATATTGCACTGTAAATACAAAAAGAAATTAAAATAAAGTTAATATTAAATCAATAATATATTTCTTTTTAAATTTGAATGAATTTTTGTAAGAAATAGGTTATATTCCAAAAAAAAGTACACAGGATCATGTAATGAGATAAATTTTATTTTTTTAGACTTAAATCATAGCTACTTTAGAGTATTGTTGTAATTTACAGTAATTTCTCATATAAGACTGTCTTGGCGGACAAAGACGGTTTTTCCACTATCGAAAAGATAATTAAGTAAAATCATCAACCTGGCTGTGTAAGGATAAATAGGAAAGAAATCTGTTCTTCAGTTGCCTTATGTGAAACCTTTCCCAAAAGAATTGAAGGCCGATTCTGGAGGATTTTTCAATTATGATAAGTTTGATTATTGGTCAGTGATGACAGCGTTATCATCACATGCTACAGAAGATATTAAGTACTTTAGATATCATGACCATAGCTTTGTCAGCCTCAGATTTCCACTTTCCAGCTAGGCTAGTAGATTTTTTTGAAGATATCAAAGTTTCAAATTCTCTAGGGAAGACAATTTTTTCTCTAAGTTAAACCATATTTTTTCTTCCCGTCATTCTCCTGGCATTAGTCAGATGTCAAGAGGCCATACAGAGGGGTTAATGTTTCACTAAATTCATTGATCTAGCTAGCTATAGTGGCTTCTGCATTAAATTAAAACGAATCAATGGTTCTGATATAAAAAGCAGTTCCTAAACTAATCACAAAGACTTCACTTGTTACCTTGTTGATATACAGTTAAGGGAGGAGGATGAACACTGGGCGGTGTTTCTATTTACACACGCATAGTGTAATTACAGTGATGTAGACAAGAGAGACAGAAACACATCAGAAAGCCTGGCTAAAAGGTCAACAGTCGGCAAACTGCACATTCGCAATTTCAATATAAAGTAGTAGGTTGCCTACTACTCCTTCCTTCCATGAGAGTTTATTAGTCTGTTTACAAGATTTTGAGTTAAAATGGACTGAGTGTAAAGAAAACTAGACCGTGTTGTGTTACACCTGCATGAACCTTAAGCACCTCAAGCGGGGAAACATATGTAATGTGGAGATATTTAGAGTTTGGTAATCAGGGTTGGGAGACCAGAATCTGTGGTGTGTTATACGTAGCGTTGATATCTGGCCAGCTTAATCAGAACCACGATACCTACTTCCCAGTGCACACCATAAAAAATAACTAATTACCTGATAAAATGTGGAGAATTGAGGAGATGTTTTTGTTTTGAGGGAGGTTTCGTACTTTAATCGGTTTTGGTTGAGTTCATTTTACAAGAACCTGGTTTAAATTTTATCAAGTCTATCAAAATACACTCATGTTTACTGGGGCTGGCAGTCCATTTTTTAAAATTTATAATTAGTTGTTTTTAACACCATTGAAAACAATTTTCTGTCTAGTTCCATGCTTTCCATGTTCTGGGGGGGGGGGGGGGGGNAGAAGGAGTAATAATTAAACTGGTAAAAATAAAAATTAAATTAAAAAAAGTTGATACCAGTCATACTGTAAAAAAAGTAAATATTAAACTAATAAAGTGATAAATGACGGAAACTGAAATATATATAATGTTTGACCGTGTTCAAACCAAGGTATGTGGTTAGCATAGATTCTGTTACTCCAGGTATTAAGGCATTACATCGCGAAAACAGTTTATGCATAGCTAACAAATATAGTGATATGACCCAGTGTTATTAATTGCACTTGCAGGTATTGATTTGATACAGAAAATACAAGTAATGCGACTTCATTTAAACCTATGGAATATTGACTGTTTTTCTTTCTCCTTGTCTAGATACATTAAGGGCTGATCCAGATTAGCTTCAAGCTGGATCATTGAAACAATTTTGAAATTTTATGATTAAATCCTGGAGAATTTTTCCTCCCACTAATATAAAATCTCCACTTCAACCTGATGTTACCCCTAGAAACGATATTTGAACAATCTAAGTCTATACAAAGTCAAGTCCACTTTACCTGATCAGGGACAGAAGGATTAATTTTGATCTAATCCCAGCAATATTTGTAGCTCATAGAAACAATCACAGGACCAACACGTTAATTGAAGATTTTGATCGAGTGACGTAACTGTCAAACGACCTACCTATTGTCTAGCGGCCAGATTTTACCTCAGTTTCTCTGAACCGTGACCTCCATTTCCGAACTGCCAACAATGACCAGCGGTTGCAATATAATAATGTGAATATGTCATTATGTTATTTGGTTATTAGACTTTTAAAGGATATAGCTGGCTTACTTGGTGGGGAGACCCCACACAGTTATAGAAAACAACACAAAACACAAGTCAATCAACGTTAAGTCTTCGTAATCTATATCTAGATATACCTAGGACATGGTTTGACAGGCGTCTGAGTCGGCTTACCTACCATATTAAGTCCAGTGTAGACTTCAGCCCTGTTGGTTGTTGAGTCATAATTGATCAATTATTGTGTCCCATTACCTGCTATAAGTGTTCAATCATGGCTGTTTTTAGCGGGAATACTGTACATTACTTGTGGTATTTTTTGTTCCATTTTGTTCTTTTGTATTTCTATTTTAACAATCAATTAATGTAAATATATTTAAACAAATATATTAGCATTCCTTTTGTACTTTCTATATTTGCACATTAATTCATTAGCATTTTCTTTTTACTTATAATTCTATTTTAGAAATACTTATTCTATGTAGTATTTTACTGTTATATTATAATGGCTCAAATGTGCAGAGCTAATATTGAAATTTTGAAGAAAATGTAATCATCTTTTTATGATCTGGTTTACACAAAGCAATGATACACCAACTAGCGTTTGTGATACACTTTCCAATTTCTGGAAGTTATGATACAAACTGGAGGTTATAAAATGTACAATATTACTGTTATTAAACGAAATCCTAAACATTGAATAGTAGTGTGGAGCTCCCTTGTAAAGGAGGTAGTTATCAACACTAAGGTAGCATATATCCTTAAATGCAAACCATAGAATATTGTTGTACTTATATTGGTCATCAACAGCATCAACAAGTGACATGAACAACTTGTATGTATCAAAGTACTTCAAATGCATTACAAAGTCTACTAAAACAGGGCCATGTTTTAAATTCACAACTTTATGTTCTGCGTGTCTAACTGTTGTAGATAATTGTATCGTATTTTCATTTTCTTTGTCCACAGCCTGCGACATTCCAAGTGCCAAACCACACGACTGGTGTCACGTCAACAAGCATGGCTGGCCAGCCGATGGATGGGGGTATGACTCCGACCATGGGTACCCCTCAGAAAAGCCTCAATGAAATGATGGTAAATACAAGATATTTAAAAGTTTTTTTTGGGAAATTGACCTTGAGTACAAATTAGAAAAAATCATTGACAGATTAATTAATTCCATATTTCATAATATGATTTGATTCATAAGACCTGTATTTTGTAGATTCATGCAGATATGTTCTCATCACCTGCAGCCAAGAAGGGCCTGGACCTTGTTGGGATGGCATCACCTCAGTTTAAATCCCTAAGGGACTTATCGGAATGTAATGACAATGGGAGCATGGTCAGCAGCAGTAGCCAGCATTCCATCAAGTCAGAGTCCAAGAAACACCCAAGTCTTCCTAAAGAGGTACAGATATCATTCAACTCTTCCCCCAGAGGGCCTATACTTACTTATTTATATGACAGCACTGAAAAATCACAAAATAAAAAATTCAAACTTTCCGATAAAAGGTTAGGAGACTCCTTGGTTAATAAGTTGGTAGTATTTTGATAATTCAAGGGCTGTGATCAATAAAAACCTCTTCCAGAAGTAGTGATTTTTCAAAATATTTACTTGTTGTTTTCGTGTGTTTTGAATATACATCAGATGACTTGAATATGGAAATCAAAGTAAGCAATTGAATCAAGTAAAAGATGTGCTTAAAACCTGTAAATAGTGCAATATACATGGGGTTGTATTGGCCAGGATATCAGCTTATCTCTTATCTGTCCAGTTGCTATCAGATAGTAGGGACATCTACGACCCATTGGTTGTATAACTTATGACCATGATGTGAATGGATGCTATCAGAAAACAGGGACATCTGCTTCACCCTATGTCGTTTCAAGATATCTTGATGAAACTTGAGATATGCATGCATCACCCACAGAAGGTGTGCAGTGCACTGGAATTAGGTCACTGTGACATTCACCTCAAGGTTAAAGGTCAAATAAGTGCAACATTTTCGGTATTTTTAAGTCCGTCCCGTAAATGTTAAACTGTTGAAGATATCTTAATCAAACTTCAAGTATACCTGCATCACCCACAGAAGGTGTGCAATGCATTAGAACTAGGTCTCGTGCCCCACATTATACAGAGTTAATGCCCTTTGTTTATTTCTAATACCGAAGTTTTGTGTTATTTCACCAATGTTGACCAAACTTACTATATTTACGTATCTTGGGAAGGCGGAATCTCTCGCACTGAAATTTGGTCACGTGCCCCACTTCATAAAAAGAAATGGTCCTTTGTTTATTTTTAATACCGAAGTTTGTCCACGGCATAACTTCCATGTTATTTCACCTATTTTGACCAAATTTGCTATAGTTTTTTATCTTGGGAAGTAGGAGTGTCGCATTCTATATTCAGGTCTCGTGCCCCCACTATATAAAGAGATATTGCCCTTTGTTATTTTTTTTATACTGAAGTTTGTCTATTGGCTTATAAGGGGAGACATAAGTTTTTGTTCATAAAAACAAGTTTCTAGTTTGAATTAATATGATCATATTGTTGGAACATCTTCCTTGCGATTTGTGGTTGTTCAGCAAATGTCAATGGTCAGAATTAATGCAATCTGGAAGGAGGGACATGTATAAATTTATTTATTTTTCAATAGATTAGTTATATCAGCTTATTATAGGGTACCTACTTCATCATTGGTGGTATTGTGTATTGGCCTGATCCAGGACAATGGAATGCTTTCCTAATGACCCTCCCAGCCATCAATGTCTATGTGAGTTAAAGGGGATTTCAGCTTCTCTACCGGGATACAACTTAAAGTACAGCTTTACAAGTTATTGCTGCATAATCCAGATCACTGGTTCAAGCTTTTTAATGTCAACATATAGATGCAAAGCTATCTAAATTTGAACAATTCAGCTTTGAAATCATTCACTTCCTTGGAGAAGCCCAGTGTTGTTTTGTTGTTAGAGAAGTGGAGATGTATTATATTGGGAAGGTAGGAGTCTGTTGCTGGGTATAGAGGAGACATAGAGGGACATATGTCTGTAAGAGACAGCAACTGGTAGGCTATGAAACAGGGAGAAGGTTAGCTAAGGCGAATACAAACAACTATCCCTCTGACCTTACATATGGTAAATCACCCAAACATTCCATCAAATATTGGTGATCTTATGATTTTGTGATACATTTATGTTGATTTACTCGGACATTAGCCAGAATGGTAGTGAAGTTAAGTTATTTAGGTGTCATATATAGTTGAAATCTTGATTTGTATCGACATTTTGTTGAACAAATCATAGGAGAGTTACCGTACACAGTTCTGTTTGCCATATGCTCTTGAGATCCCATCCTGCCAGTGATGGTATATTGCTGAGCCTGGCTTGACTTCCCGTACAACCTCCTCCTTCAGTACATGACTAGGTCTGTTCCACCATTTTAACAGAATTATACATTACCAAAACTCCCTGTCAGGCACACAGCAGGTAGAACAATGCAAAAATATCAAAAATATGTGCAGCCAGGGCCTGGCAAAATCAACAGGAATTTCTGTGTCTGTAAGAAATTAGGGAAGGGGAGATAAGCCAAAATTAAATATGATATTAGAGTGTACGGCCAGGGGTGTGGAATTTCTGTGTCAAGAAAATTACTAAACAATGCATTAGCCAGAATTGATTACGATACTTGTTCTGATGCCAAGTAAACGGAATTTTCAGTAAATTTGGTAAGGGAAATAACTCCTAGCAACAACAAGAGGTCAAGGATAACGACAATTAAAGTATCTTTAACAAATATGGGCATGGCAGTGTTAACTAGATATTTTGATACATGCTGGAATTAATTTATATAGATTGTTGTGTAAATGTATCATCATCATGCTACATCAAGTAAAAGTAGGTTACAGTGGGGGGGAATCAGCGTCAAATATCTCACCAACTTTAAACCCCGAGTGTCAGTTATTTTAATAACATTATGATTTCTTCAGATTGAAAAAAAAAGAGTTCTGACAGTAATGTTTTATAACTGTCATGTGCCATGTTGTTGTTTTTAATGAAACACAAACCAAGGACAGTGACATGATTATGTTAAATAAACCAAATACATTTGATTAAAATTCGGCTATAAACAATGGGATATGACTGTCTGGAGTCTGGAATGATTTCATAGATTATTTGGGAGGTAGCCTCTGACCCCAATATTATTACACGAGTTGTGAGTGTGGGAGTAGGGAGTGAATATAGGCTCAGATAAAGCATGACCCTGGTGTTCTGGGGTTGGTCAGTGTAAGCTGTGAAAGGGTAAAAAATTAACATGTCACCCCAGTGTTAAAGGGGTCAGTGAGTTCAGTGTGTGATAGGGTCACAACATGTGACCCTAGTGTTATAGGGGTTGGTGAGTATGGGGTGGGATAGGTAAACAACATGTGACCCCAGTGTTATAGGGGTTGGTGAGTTCTGGGTGGGATAGGGTCACAACATGTGACCCCAGTGTTCTAGAGGTTGGTGAGTGTGGGGTGGAATAGGGTCAGAAAATGTGACCCCAGTGTTATAGGGGTTGGTGAGTTAAAGGTGGGATAGGATCCCAACATGTGACCCCAGTGTTATAGGGGTTGGCGAGTTAAATGTGGGATACGGGTTGGTGAGTTTAGTGTGGGATAGGGTGACAACATGTGACCCCAGAGTTATAGGGGTTCGTGAGTTAAATGTGGGATAGAGTCACAACAAGTGCCCCCAGTGTTATAGGGGTTGGTGAGTTTAGGGTGGGATAGGGTCACAACATGTGACCCCAGTGTTGTAGTGGTTGGTGAGTGTGGGGTGGGATAGGATCACAACATGTGACCCCTGTGTTATAGGGGTTGGCGAGTTAAATGTGGGATACGGGTTGGTGAGTTTAGTGTGGGATAGGGTCACAACATGTGACCCCAGTGTTATGGGGGTTGGTTAGTGTGGGGTGGGATAGGGTCACAACAAGTGACCCCAGTGTTATAGGGGTTGGGGAGTGTGGGGTGGGATAGGGGCACAACAAGTGACCCCGATGTTATAGGGGGTGGTGAGTGTGGGGTGTGGTAGGATCACAAAGTGTGGGGTGGGATAGGGTCACAACATGTGACCCCAGTGTTATGGGGGTTGGTTAGTGTGGGGTGGGATAGGGTCACAACAAGTGACCCCGATGTTATAGGGGTTGGTGAGTGTGGGGTGTGGTAGGATCACAACGTGTGGGGTGGGATAGGGTCACAACATGTGACCCCAGTGTTATAGGGGGTGGTGAGTGTGGGGTGGTGTGACCCCATTGTTATAGGGGTTGGTGAGTGTGGGTTGGTGTGACCCCAGTGTTATAGGGGGTGGTTAGTGTGGGGGGGGATAGGATCACAACAAGTGACCCCGGTGTTATAGGGGGTGGTGAGTGTGGGGTGGTGTGACCCCAGGGTTATAGGGGTTGGTGAGTGTGGGGTGGGATAGGATCACAACATGTGACCCCAGTGCTATAGGGGTTGGCGATTTTGGGGTGGGATAGGGTGACACCATGTGACTCTAGTGTTATAGGGGTTGGTGAGTGTGGGGTGGTGTGACCCCAGTGTTATAGGGGTTGGTGAGTGTGGGGTGGGATAGGGTCACAACATCAGACCCGAGTGTTATAGGGGTTGGTGAGTGTGGGGTTGGATAGGGTCACAATATGTGACCCCAGTGTTATAGGGGTTGGTGAGTTAAAGGTGGGATAGGGTCACAACAAGTGACCCCAGTGTTATAGGGGTTGGTGAGTGTGGGGTGTGATAGGATCACAAAATGTGACCCAAGTGTTATAGGGGTTGGTGAGTTAAAGGTGGGATAGGGTCACAACATGTGACCCCAGTGTTGTAGGGGTTGGTGAGTGTGGGGTGGGATAGGATCACAAAATGTGACCCAAGTGTTATAGGGGTTGGTGAGTTAAAGGTGGGATAGGGTCACAACATGTGACCCCAGTGTTATAGGGGATGGTGAGTTCAAGGTGGGATAGGGTCACAACATGTGACCCTAGTGTTATAGGTGTTGGTGAGTTAAGGTAGGGATAGGATCACAACATGTGACCCCTGTGTTGTAGGGGTTGGTGAGTGAGGGGTGGGATAGGATCACAACATGTGACCCCAGTGCTATATAGGGGTTGGCGATTTTGGGGTGGGATAGGGTGACACCATGTGACTCTAGTGTTATAGGGGTTGGTGAGTGTGGGGTGGGGTAGGGTCACAACATGTGACCCCAGTGTTATAGGGGATGGTGAGTTCAAGGTGGGATAGGGTCACAACATGTGACCCTAGTGTTATAGGTGTTGGTGAGTTAAGGTAGGGATAGGATCACAGCATGTGACCCCGATGTTATAGTGGTTGATGAGTGTGGGGTGGGATAGGATCACAACAAGTGACCCCAATGTTATAGGGAGTGTTGTAGGGGTTGGTGAGTGTGGGGTGGGATAGGATCACAACATGTGACCCCAGTGTTATAGGGGTTGGTGAGTTAAGGTAGGGATAGGATCACAACATGTGACCCCGATGTTATAGGGGTTGATGAGTGTGGGGTGGGATAGGATCACAACAAGTGACCCCAATGTTATAGGGGTTGGTGAGTGAGGGGTGGGATAGGGTCACAACAAGTGACCCCAGTGTTATAGGGGTTGGTGAGTGTGGGGTGGGATAGGGTCACAACAAGTGACCCCAGTGTTATAGAGGTTGTTGAGTATAGATTAATGGTATATGGTCTCAGATAGCATGTGACCGTCATAGTCACTGAAAGATGGCCAGGAATAGGGATAGCAGGAGAGCATACCTTAAATTAAGTTTGTTAGTCAGATGGAGAGGTATGGCAGCACATGCTGGGGGTAGAGGAGCACAATCTCCATCAGGCCGTTAAGGCTATTTAATTGGTGCTAAGTTTTTTAACATGGACTGATTCCTATGCCATTCCAAAGAATTTGTGGGTGGGTCCTTTAAGAGGCCCAAGAAGGGCTGATGGTAACTACATGGTGTCAAGTTCAAAAAGGTATCTAGAATGTTTGTATGATTTGTTTTCAATACCTGGAATGTATATGGCAAAAAATATGTTAAATATAATAATAAATAATCTGTATTTGTGGGGGCCTTCCAAATAAGTTTATGATACCCGGTATGTTGTCTTTTCTAATACATGTTTAAACGATTTAGTCAAAGCACATTGCGGGAATTCTAGACTTCCTCAATATAGATGGAGATACAAAGGGTTGTTTTTGAATTTGGAAAAATGTATGGGGCAGTTTTGAAGTAACTGTGTTTACAAAAAGGAAAGAGTGTGTGTGTGTGTGTGTTATGGAGTAGGATTTCTTATTTTAACAGTGATTGTTTATTATATGGAGCAGATTCTTTTATTACTTTAAGTTAATTCATATTCATATGCCGTATAATTTCTTAGTTAAATAGTGAAAATGACATCAACACTTGTTAAGTAAGCACTTTGCTTCATTGCAAGTAGAGTTCACAGAATCAGCTATTTTTTGTGGTGGGCCTTATTTAGTAAACATTACTGTAATGATAATTAGATGTCAGAAGTTGGGATGGTCTTGTTTCGGATTTGATCAAAATCACACATTTATATAACGTAAGTAACATATATATCTACCTTATCTGGTGTTGTTGGATAAGTGGTAATGCTACAGGCAACAAGTGAAATTTCTGTGCTTTCTAGGTTGGATGTTTTCACCGTATCCATCCCACTTACCTATGTAAACACTATACAGGAAGGGGAGAGTGACTCCACTATCAGCAAAGATTGTCAAACTTTCATTCAGCATTTCAATCTTGTCTACTTAAAATGATGAATACACAATAGACAGATTGTCAAAGTAGTATTTGGGGTGCGTTCTGTCTACATTAGCAGGGACACACAATAGACGCGGGCGTAGATAAATGGCCTGATATGTCGCCCGTACTAGATAAGTCTAGATAACATTAATGTGATGGCATGTAAAAGGAAAGGTGAATGTAGCTGGGTCTAACTTAGCTTGATTGCATACAGTGGTTAACAATAATTAATGGTGATATTATGCACCAGATTTTATATTGTGGTATATACCTGAACGTTTCTCTGGACTGTTTTCGCTTCACCAGCCAAGTCACCAAACCTCCCATATTTGCATAGAATTTCAGATTTATTACTCATAGCTTCGAAACTAAAATTGTGTTATTGTTATCAGACTGTAGTTATTGGTGTATTTGAAGTTGATGCCTTGACAAAAGCTATGTAAATTATGTTATTTAAATTAAAAAAAAAAGAACACAGGTTCTGAAAATAACAGCTTATCAATTTATGTTTTTTCATTAATTTTTTTCCTCCTGTAAAACTGAGGCAGATGATTTTTTTAAAATATAATCAGTTATGACAGTTTTACATTTAACCCTTTCAACCCTATGTAACTTAGTAGACTCTACCATGCATTGATATGGATGAATCCATTATGGTCTACAGTGGTGAAAGGGTTAATACCCCATACAACATAGCTAGGGATGGGGATGTGATGGTTCAGACTGGAGTCAGTTTGTTTGTCCGTCTGGCTATCTGTAGTCTCCCAAGTGCTGCAGTAACTTTAATACTTTAATGAATCCTAGCCATCACATAAACTTCAGCATACATGCCTGCCATGCTGTTACCAGGGTGCTGCCATCTTGTTACAATAAAAATAACTCTGACCTCGAGGTCAGATGAAAACATTCTATGAGCCAGTTACAGAGGTAATGGAGCGTAGTGTATGGAACCCTGGGAGATGTTGATTATTGTACATCCTCCTACACACTTTCAGTATCATTTAAGTTCATGCTGTCATATAGTATGATGGACCTCTTCCAATAAAACCTGTATAACTAGAACCCTGTTATATGAAGAAACCTGTGTAAACGAGACCTCCCAAATATCATTTCTATTAAATTTGTTCCATGTGAAATCTTAAGACTCTGTTCTGAGTGGTAGGTCCAAGGGATGTTTGGTTATTCCACATAAACAAGTGTGCTATAATATTCTTTGTTTCAATTTAACTGTCAAGTAAACTAAACAATAATTTCTATTGTTACAGGCTGTGGCTATCATGTTGGACTGGCTGCGACAACACAAAGACAATCCCTACCCTAATGACGACGAGAAAGCAATGTTAATAAAACAGACAGGTTTGACAATAAACCAGATCAACTATTGGTTCACCAATGCCCGTCGCAGAATTCTCCCAAAATGGGCGCAGCAGTGTAAATAAAACCAGGAAACTGGATGTAACAGAGCATAATAGTACTATCACAGGCTGGACGACGACGACGACGTAGGAAATCTCTTCTCCTGAAAATAGAACCCAGACTTTCCTTGTCAGAATCATCAGTTGCACTTGTCTGTGCATGATCATGGCCATGGAATTCTGGATGTAGCAACAACTTTCCCAGTAGCAACTGGTTGTGGCACCTGAGGATTATAAATGAGTGTTGCAGGTAGGGTACTCCTTCCTTGGACACTGATCGCCTCTCTAGCCGAGGAGGCCGGAGACTAGTGGGCATCTCTTTCACCAAGGCAAGAGATAAGTTACTCCACTGTGATTGACAGGAGGAGACTATGGTCCAAAGGCGGACAAGGGAAGGATGGATGTTGTCAGTGACTGGTAACCATTGAACAATCTAGTGCTGGCCATTATTGGCCATAAACCCAGTCGAGCCTCAGCAGAGATCTTGAATGTCTTATCTGATTGTGTTTGGGGATTGAGACATGGGTCACTTCAGTGAGCAGTGTTGATGTGTGACCAAAGAAGGATATTGTACGATCACCACAGAAAACATTTCTGTGGTATCTCAAACCAAAGTGTGTGATATATGTACATATGTATTCAACACAAACTGTTATCATGTAGATAGTTTCACAAAATGTATATATTGAAATGTATGATTTCATTACCAGTCAACATACCAATAATCTCACACAAATTAACAAGTGTGTTCCTAATACGTTTATGTAACTTATCTAATGTATTTGACAAAAAAATGGGAGTTTTCCATGACGTTTTGTCAAGTTTTCAGGGTTAGTGCTTGTATTTTATTTGTAGTTCAGACATAAGATGTCTTGTTTATGGATGAACAAGAAGCAACAAATTAAGAAGTTCTGAAGAAATCATGACTTTGTTGTCTTGAATAGTCACAATAGTGGATGCATTTTGATAAAACAGTTATTTATAAAATGTGTGGAAGTGAGTGAAGGAGTGAGTGAATACATACTATGCATTTTTTTAAAAGAATATTAACTAAGTAATGATTTTATTATTATTTAAAAAAAAAATGTCCATGAGAGGACTCTAATGCAATAATTTAATCCCAGTTTTGTGGACATGGGGAGATTACTCTTTGAAGATGACCATGGTCGTGATTTTATTTTATTTTATTTTATTTTAATCACTTTTTAAAAGTCAGTCAATAATCATCTCAATTTTCATCCCATTTCAATGATTGTGTTCAAAACAAAAGCATTATTTCAAATTCCATTTCATGTATGATTTACCATTTATGAGAGTCTGAGACTAATGTTTGTTATTAGACAAAAGTAATGCGGATTGACATTAATTGACTAATTATGAAAAGCTACATTACAATTGTTCACATTTTTTTAACATCTCAGGGAAATTAAGATTTTTTTGTACTATTCAATAACTGAGAGAAACAAATATTAGACATATAATTTCTTCTAATCAGATCTGTCTCTTAGCATCTATGGATCTATGGCGCCAAAATCTCATCAAATTACCCAAACATTTTACTTGAAGTTTGTCTGCTTATCCTTTTAATAATTAAGCTTTAATTTTATAGCATGCTGGATCATGTAGTTGTCATTATTAATATGAGTTTAAAGCTGAGCTCATTTTACAGTAATGACAGTGCCTTCTGTGGAAGTGAAGGGAGATAACTCTTGAACTTGTTTATCTAAACTGTATATACATGTGTTTGCCCCTGTAGATGGTAATATGACGGCACACAGGAGAGAAAATTTTATTCGCCCTTTTTCCATGTTGTACTTTGTATATAGAAAAGCATGACAACATGTTAAAAAAAATACTTTTTACTGTGTGTTTTTATGATAAATGTTGATCCTTTGTTTTAGAAGCAATATACTTGATGAGAACAATTAAAATCACATTGTGATATATATTTACATGTTTAGATGTTTGTGTCAAGACTTTTCACAGTTGATGTATATTTCATATCATACATCTAGTGTCTACTTCAGCAGAAGCCTTGCAAGTCTGTCCAGAACATTTCCGCCCAAACATTGCTACCATTTGAGGCAACTTTCATATATGTGAATTCTCAGTAAAACTATTTTTCTAATATATTGGTACATCACTTCATTCAAACAGTTGTTTTTCTCGGAGTAGAGTCTACTTTATCAATTTTGCCAAAGATACATTATTATTTAGGCTAAAGTTGTTTTTGAGCTTAGCCAAAATATATCTGCAAATCGAGCTATAATCTTACAAGAGTTTGATACCTAGATTAGGAGCTTGTTGAATTTGATAGATACAATGACAGTCTACAAACTGCAATGATGTCATCACAAGTCTAGAACTTGGGATTTTATGAAATAATGAAATATTTGAGATGTGATTATGAATTAGGCTGTCATTTCCTTTACACAGTATTGATTTCAGATTTAGCTTTATTTTTTTTTTATATATATATACCGAGGTATTGATTTTATTAAGAGAAAAGGTTTATGGAATTAAATCCAAAGAGGATGTTTGTTGGAGTTGTGAACATGTAAGTTTCCTCTTCTATAATAGAGCAAATGTGAAAACGTTCACTTATTATATACATTGTATACATAACTTATTCAGTGGGTAATTACCTTGCATGCACGCCTGATCACATTGATATACCATGAAATATATCTAGATTACAGAAATTTACACCAATATTGCCAGCATGCCACTATTTTGAAGAGTCGAAAGAGAAAAATTTGCATTTTTACTGTGTACAATACAAAGTATTTTTCCAAGAGAGAATAAATTTATGTGCCTTTCCAAAATTGAAATTCGTCCAAATTGTTTGTTATAACATGATCAATTAGTTCACACCTGTTTCAAATTAAGTGATTAAAAAAGACTACAAATTTTATATTATACATTTTAAAACTTATGCTGTTAACTTTGATCAAATTTAGAAACACAATGGAGTCTAATTGTGGTAGCTTGCGAGGAACTAACAAGATGATATGCATGCTTTGAGTAGCTGTGAAACTGTTCTCTAAGGAATACAAATGAGAAATGTCTGTTTTCCTGGAGTAGAAATACCATGGGATGCAGATTTAATGTACTCACTTAACCAAATAATGTTGGTTTTTTTGTCATGAACTTGTTAAGATGTGGTTGCTTACTCTGACATGTTTTAGAGCAGAGAGTAGCTCTTTGCTTATACAAATGTAACCAAAGATAGAGTTAGTAGCATGATAAGCATCGATCTGTACGAATGCTGTATAGCAAAATATGTGTTATCATCAGTCTAGATTTCCATTTAATGGACAATATTTATTTTCTCTTCAATAACTTATTATTTTGAGATTTTTGAATATTTTTAATGATTTTTTTTTTTACATCTTCCTGGCTTTTAATCAAGGCAAAATGGCAGATTCCAAAATTGCAACAGAAAGTATATTAGGTGACATGTTTATATTTCAATCAAGACACAAAGTTTTCTATATACTTTTAGTAGTGTAATTATTATCAAAATTCTAGTTTTAATGATTTTTAATTTTTTTTTTTTTTTATAAAATATGACCTCAAAACAATTCATACGTTTTAGGAGACCGCGGGCAACAACCTTAATAGCACCTCTTTCACATTTACTATCTCCTTTATTTTCAATGGCATTTTCTTTCTTTCCTCTTTTCTTTCTGAGCATTTTTATGTAGATTTTACAGAGCACCTCCACCCATTTTCACAACACAATGTTCATTATAACCACAGCTTGTCATTACTTGAACTGATAAAAATATATTATTTGGTCTGTATTGTGAGATGGGGAGTCTTGTGAGCTGTTATTAATACCCAGGCTCGTCAAGGAAATATTTTGTAAATGTAACTTTCTTTTACATATCTTAAACACGAGGCAAGGTTTTCAAGTAAAGGTGCATTGTTTGTTTTTGTGTTTTGTTCAACATATGTTCAAGTAGACGTGTATCTAACTCTTGCAAGATATATGTGTGGGTGTATGTGTGCTAGTGAAGTTTAAGGCGTGTTTCGTAGAGTATTTACATGTATAATGGTTGTGTGATGTGGTGTACAAAGTTCTGTCACATTTTAAACATTAAGATGAGGCAAGATATATGTGCCTGCTGTTTATACTTTTTACAAGATAGATAAAGACAAAATAGTGTAAACTGCAATTAATAAAGCTATATTTTTAAACCTACAGATGGCTGTCATGTTTGTTTGTCTTTAAAGTGAATCAAACTTCATCTTGCAATTAAGGTGGTAGTTTGTTTGCACATCTTTGTGTCTCTTGATGTCCTGGAATTAAATCCCAAAGTCTTCAATAAGACTTGCTGCTAGTAATCAACTGAAAATCGAGTTGTTTAGATATACTGTATACACGATTAACTTCCAAGACGTTCCAATTAGGGAATAAATGCAAAATATTGATCATGTTAGGGAAACATGGTTTTTGTTTGAATGTCATGTGATCAAAATAATCAAGACACTTGTATATATAAAACAGTGGAGTAATAAATATTATCACATACTTGTTGATTCTTGTTATAGTAATACAAGCAATGTTCCGACCATGAAATACAACGTTCTGTATTACACACGTGCAATACGGAATGTTGTATTTACCTACTAGCCGGAACTACTTTTTAGCCCCCCATCATCTGATGGTGCGCTATTCAAATCACCCTGCATCCGTGGTCCATCCGCTATCCGCCGTCTGTCCTTAAACAATTCTTGTTATCGGTATTTCTCAAGAAGTGCCAGAGGGATCTTTCTCAAATTTTATATGTAGGTTCCCCTTGGTCCTTAGCTGTGCAGGGCAACTTTTGAGACTGATCGGATAAACAACATGGCCAACAGGCAGCCATCTTGGATTTTGATATTGAAAGTTTGTTATCGCTATTTCTCAAGAAGTACCAGAGGCAAAGGGATCTTTCTCAAATTTTATATGTAAGTTCCTCTTAGTCCATAGCTGTGCAGTGCAACTTTTGAGACTGATCTGATAAACAACATGGCCGACAGGCCGCCATCTTGGATTTTTATAGTGTAGGTTTGTTCCCGCTATTTCTCCAGAAGACCTAGAGGGATCTTTCAATTTTATATGTAGGTTCCCCTTGGTCCTAGCTGTGCAGGGCAATTTTACAGACTGATCGGATAAACAACATGGCCGACAGGCAGCCATCTTGGATTTTGATAGTGAAAGTTTGTTATCGCTATTTCTCGGGAAGTACCAGAGGGATCTTTCTCAAATTTTCTATATGTAGGTTCCCCTTGATCTCTCGTTGTGCATGTTATTTTTTGAGACTGATCATAAAAACAAAATGGATTAAAAGAAGAACTAAACAGATCTTTCTCATATTGCAATGATCGATTCTATTTCTTTCACATTAAGTACTGTACTAGTATAAATATCTGAAATGACAAACTCATTTTGAAGGTTGGCTTTCATACACATCAGTATTAAGTTTAGATCAAAAGTTACCTCAAGGTGCATTTACTGTTAACATGACTCAATCAAACAGATTAGAGGAAAGAAGAGAAAAGATCGAACCGACAAAGAACTGATGAAGATGGTACAAAGGTGGGCCCCAAGATCTCTCTGGGATCTCTTGTTATGGGAAACCCTTTGTCATGGCGAACTGAAAAGTTCCCGGTATTTGCAAAAAATATCAAAGTTTATAAAATCTTTGTATCGACTACCGAATACAGAAGGTATGTGATAAAAGCAAGACCACACACTTGTCTTTTTCTAACGAATCAGAAAGCACTCATTTATTGTGCGACGTATATATTCGTCTACGTAATAAATGAGTGCTTTCTGATTCGTTAGAACAAGAGGCCCAATGGGCCTGCATCGCTCACCTGGTATTAATCTCACCCTTGTTATCTTAAAAGTGGACTAAAATACAGTCACCCTTGGCCTTTTGCTTATTAAGAAGTCGTTTAAAGGTTTTTAGCTCACCCGCCCGTAGAGCAAGTGAGCTTATGCCATGGTGCGGCGTCTATCGCTCCCTCTGTCAGTCAACTTTTTACTTAAAAAAACTTCTTTTCAGTAACCAAAAGGCCAAGGATGATGATATTTGGCCAGTGGTATGCTGGAAACAAGGGCTACCAAGTTTGTTCAAATGAATGACCTTCATTCATTTTCAAGGTCACAGGGGTCAAATATGTTAAAATCTTTGAACCGACTTCTTCTGAAGAACCAAAAGGCCTTCGATGATGAAATTTGGCCAGTTACATGCTGGGATTAAGTGCTAACAAGTTTGTTCAAACTTATGACCTTCACCCATTTTCAAGGTCACAGGGGTCAAATATGTTTAAAACCTTTAAACAACTTCTTAGGAATACCCAAGAGGCATAGGATAATGATATTTGGCCAGTAATATGCTGGGATGAAGGGCGACCAAGTTTGTTCAAACATATGACCTTCACCCATTTTCAAGGTCACAGGGGTCAAATATGTTTAAAACCTTTAAACAACTTCTTAAGAATACCCAAGAGGCACAAAAGGCAAAGGATAATGATATTTGGCCAAGGGCATGCTGGGATGAAGGGCTACCAAGTTTGTTCAAATAAATGACCTTCACCTATTTTGAAGGTCACAGAAGTTGTTTTCAAGATATTTGAACCCTGTAACCTTGAAAATAGATGAAGGTCATTCGTTTGAACGAACTTGGTAGCCCTTTATCCCAGCATACTGCAGGCCCAATATCAGAACCCTTGGCCTTTTGGTTATTGAGAAGAAGTCGTTTGAAGATTTTAACCGTTTGACCCCTGTGACCTTGAAAGTGGGTCAAAGTCAATCATTTGGACAAACTTAGCAGTCCTTCATCCCAGTATGCTACAGGCCCAATATCAGTACCCTGGGCCTATTGAGAAGTCGTTTGAGGATTTTACGACATTTGACCCATGTGACCTTGGAAGTGGGTCAAGGTCATTCATTTGAACAAACTTTGTAGTTCTTCATCCCAGCATGCTACTGGCCAAATATCATCACCCTAGGCCTTTTGGTTATTGAGAAGTTGTTTAAAAGTAAAATATTGCTGCTGTACCACGGCATTAGCTCACCTGCCCTGAAGTGTGTGGTCTTGGCATATATATTGTTTGCTTTGGAGATGAATTGCACGGAAAACTATCGAACAAATATTTTGAATTATCAACTTAGTCTTCTTTAAAATGAAAGTCTATAATTTTGTTGTGAAGTGATGATTTAGATAAGTGTTTTCTACATATAGACATTGAAAAGTTGTTTACTACCAACACAATTTAAACATTTTCTCTCAAACTATGGCAATTTGGTGGTGGTCTTATAAATCATTTTCGTACGTAATTGCCATATTAGCAAGACAAAAACAAAAAGTCAGCAAGTAGTTTGGAATATTTATTTCCAGTAATTTAAGTTTTCTCTGTGCGTCGTACACAACGCTGACAGTATCACAGCTGAACACATTAGAATTGTTTTTCATTAATCCTTGACATACCGTGTCGACTATTACACGAGTACACCCATACATTACATTGTGCTACCACACTGAAGTCTTTTGCACACATTCACTTTTTCTCTCAGTCAAGCATGCACTCAACTCCAAGGGAGTCATGGTCTATCGAGAAACCCAAAAAGCACTAAAGAAACACCATAATGGACATAAATCATGCAAAACTAATTTGTTCACACCATTAATTCTTTCTCTCGCTCCCTCTCTCGCCCTGCTGCGGGTATATTTATCATTTGTCCGTCATAATTCTTTTCAAACAATCTAAATACACATGCTCATAATTTTGAACTACTACCAGCATTTCCCAAATACCTGGAAATATCTTCTTAGTAAATTGTCATTAGTATCGGGTCACACACTATATCTGTATATTTAGGACTATACTATCACATCAAACACATCCCTCTACACTTGATTGCACCTGGTAGTATTTGTGACCACGTAACCCTGTATCACTCCAGTGGTCAAGAGATCCTCCAGACATATCAACAGCTTGTCAGGAAAAAAACACATACAATGGCCATTAACAACAATATAAGGTACAACGGAGATGTTAATTTTACAGCTAATGGTAATGTTCCATCGGCACATATCCCATTCCTTGGTAATATTTCTTTTTATATGGCAAACAAATCATTAATAAATGATAAAACTACTCAACCAGGATCTTTAACCAGCAATGCATGCTTAAAAACAGTTATTATATTATTGATAATGTTCTTCACTTGCTTGTGAGAGGTTTTCAAAATTGCTCAATTATACAACATATACAATGGTTTGATACGTTTCTTTTAATTCGGGTGCAATGGATAAGTTGATTCAAACAATGGTATATTCACATTACAGACACAGCCAGTCCCACTACTAATGTTGAGCAGATTCTATCTAGTCACTCTCACCGTCATTTTGCATTGCACATTGTCTGCTAAGCTTTATAAACAAAAAAATATTGATGTACCATCGTTAAGGACTCATACAAACAAATGTTTATGCAAGTGCTAACTTTTACAAATAGCACATGTACAAATTATATATCTATATCTTAAAGAGATAAAACAAAGTAGTATTTAAAGGGAAGTTGTCATTGCCGGATGTGAAGGAAAACAGTAATTGGAACAAAATCTATATATAGAAATGGTACATACAATGTTTTTTGATTTACAAAAACATGCAGTATAAAATTTGCTGTATAAAGGACAGTAATTCCCATGGTTTTTTTCATAGTCTGTGTCCATTAGTCTACAGACACAGGCTTCATTGTGCACTCGTGTGAACATCTCTGCAATCAACATCTTCTGCTTGTATCAAAATGAGGTAGAACAGCTTGCTGAGTTAGGCAGAGTACAATGTCTCAGTGCACCAGTATACAAATCATTGACATGAACAAAAATATCACCACAAAAATTACGATACAAATTCTGGTGCTTTGGTCTATTTTAATGTATGTACCTCGTGTGAGGATCTCAGATCTACTTCAGTAGGTCTACCAAGACCCTTTAGTTTTTAAAAGGTAATAGGCTGTTTTGAGATGTATTTTGTTTCAGTTCTGCAGTAATTTTCAGATCTACATTATACAAATTCCCCTTTAGATCATTAGTAAAGGTCAATCTGAAGTGTATTTAGTTAAATGATTGTTTTTCAATCTACTTTATACATCTATTTTCACATAATTGTGTAAATGTTTGATAAATCCTAGTAGTTGATTCCACAGTTACATATTTCACAATTGTAAAATACAAGAGGAGTCTTTTGATAAAATTGTCTGAATAACTTGAGAGATATTTGGATTTTAGATAGATCATCTTGTCTGTGAATTACCTTAACAAGTATTTGGAATTCAATTCAGTTGTACAGGTTATTTTGAAGACTGTTTATTTTAGAGGTTTATTCAGGTTAAACAGAAACATTTCTCCTGTTGTTATGCATCCAAGTTTCACTGCAAAACCTTGGGGGATGCCACTACAATACAAGTGATAAACTAGTCACTGTGACCTATTTAAATAACACACAACTTCTGTGGGTGATGCATACGTCAAATTCATAGATACCTCTAACAAATGAAGGGTTAGGCCCCCAAAAAAGTATGTCTCAGGTACCTCGACCGACCTTAATTTTTATCTCCAATCCTAACATTTTTATCTCCCTCAACCAGTCAACACACTTTATCCAGTGTTGGGATAAATTGTCAACTGGATGCAAACAAATTGATTGACAATAAACAAGACAACTATATATACCCTCTCTACTTCATAGGCAGGTATCCAAACCAAATTTAAATCCCATATTATTATTTAAAGGTCCTAAATATGTTTGTTGATTTTTGAAATTACTTAAATTACCCCCCCCCCCCCCTTTATTTAAAAAAAAATCAAAAAAAGAATCATGACCGACCTACCCATTTTTTCAGGCATGTTACCCAAAACATACATACAAAATATATTTGTTTGCCTTATTATATAACCTTTATAGCTTCAGATTTACAATATATATGCTTCCCGAACGAACTGAAATCATACACAAAATCTGATTCCCCATAATCAAAATCTTGTTTCACATAATCTTTGGATTACCATTAGAAGGCAATGAAAACTCATATAATTATCTTTTTATTAAATAATTAGAAAATTTAAATTAAGATGAACATTCAGTCCATGCCATGCTTGTGTCTCTATTTCAATACTGAAACCCTATTTCTAGTTCTTTTTGATTGAATACTTCAGAGCGGACAGAAACAACAGGTGGGTTAACAATAAAGGCATAAATAAACAGTATTAAATACGAACATTTTAAATTGCAGAATTTGGAGAAATTTGAAAAAAGTATTGCTCTATTTATCATGCAAAATTGATAGCATTTTACAAAACAAAACAGTCATATTGTCAAGTCCATTATTTGCTAGACTGATTCGTTTTTCCTCTCAGGAATATTTTTTGGAGATTAATTCATATTAAGCTTTTCGAGTCTAAAAATGTATTGATGTGGTTTTACTTCTTGTTGACATCACTGCTGTCTAACAATTGTTTCATTTATTTCCACATACAGTGTTATTTCAAAATTTTCTCCGTTTGGCATTACAACATATTTACGTTCAAAATCAGTTAGAAGAAATCTGAGAAACAAATTACTTCTCACATTACTAACACAGGAGGAGATGAAATAGTTTTGAGGGTGTATTGTTTTCTTCTATTTGAACACTAGCTCTTGATGTACATCTAACTTCATACTCCTCCTTGTTAGGTCTCAAAGATATCCTCCCCTGCACTTGGTACAATCCTGCTTGTCGTTACGACCATGGACAACACCAGCATGTCAAAGTTTGGGTGACACTGGCTGATGTGTGGCCGCTGTGCCAGTTTGGTGGGCTGTATGAGATCACAGTCTGCTGAACACAGATCACCCTATACCATCAGGTCACATCCATCGCCATGTCATGCTTTATACTGTTCATGTTATTCAGACGACTCACTTCGTCATGGTTCTGCCTAGAAAGGAAGTTTATTGTCAGTTACAGTCATCAATTCTCATATTCCTATGCAATAACTTAATGTTCATGTCAACCCACAGAAACTTAAAAAGTTGGGAACCACAGAAATGACATTAAACAGGAATACAAAATATCCCCAACTATTTATCAGTTTCCACTTCAAACTGATTGTTAACATCAATACTAAGTGGATTTATAAACATCAGGTGATAGTGCCATCTTTTTCAAAGTGGGGTCCCAAACAAGTGCTTAATTTGGCTACATAAAGCAATAAATCTAAAGGTCATGCTATTGTGGAACATCTAGTCTCGGTTGTCTTTCTTGGAGATTTTCACATCTGTATACCAACATTACTTTGAATTTTGATCCCTTGGGTTGGCCAAATTAAAATTTGCAGGGTTTTGGTTTGAAACAAAGTGAATGTACACATCTAGACGATGCTACAGATGGCAATAATTAAATTTCTGGTGTTTGTCCAACATGATAGTTTTGAAAATTTCTAAAATTCCCCAATCCTCAATTTTCTAGGTCTGTTACACTCTACAATATAGATATAAAAGTTGAATTTGAAAAGTCTTAAGCTGATAGACATTTTCATTGTTAAACCCCCCCCCAAAAAACATATTACCAGGGTAATTAGATTTAACTTGATTCTAAAAAGATAAAATTAAAGATTGCAATACTGCAATTCAGTGGAAATTAAGTTTCATAACACATCTGAATTCCCATATAGTAACAATATTTCAGAACTGCTTACTTCATACTTTCCAGTGGTGCAGCCTTAGAGAAATTTTTCAGGAGATTTGAGCTGACGGCCGAGACAGTCTTGTTTGATATTGAATTGATTGGTGTGAACGCAGACGATGATGAGGATGATGAGGAGGAGGAGGTCAGGCTAGAAGATAAACCTTTGGTGGTAGTCAGTGGTGAAGCAGATGAGTTATTGTTTTTGCTGATTGGAAAATTTAACTGTAACACTGTGGCTGCCGGTGACGTTGAAAGCCCTGTGATTTTACCTGTTGGAATGAAGAGTATACCAGTTAAGAAACAGAATCAACATTTGATGAAATACTTAAAGGACATTCTTTTTTTAACTTTAGTATCTATCTAGTTTTCAACCTATACATTTTCTATTTCTTAACTCAAACCAATAGTTTTTTTTTCATTTTTTCACTCAAATGCAAGCCTAAATTACTGGTAGCAGATCGGAAACCCTGATTTCTTCCTACAAAGTAAACCAATAAAGCTTCCTACAATAAAACCTGAGTTTTCAAGGAAATCTGACAACAAAGCTCCTCCCATCTGAATATGAAACTATGGAGTTGCATGAAAATGTTATCCTTTTGGAGCTATACTTTTTGCTTTGATACACATTAATGGTGCCTCTCACCATTAAATAGTAAATAAAGTTCATTAAAAAGAAATCATTTTCATAAAAAAATATTTCATAGGATGTCGAAATATGTGTGTGAAACTTTCCCTGAAAATTCATCTATGATCATAATAGAACTACCACTTCTTGCACAAAATGTACACAACATTTTCCAACAAACTAGAAAACAAACTTATTATTTTATTTTAACACTCTGCAGTCTTACTTTGTGCTGATATAGGTCCATTGGACAAAGTCTTTGTTGTAGGGATAACAGATGCCAAAGGTGATGACAACGTGACTGCAGGCGACACTGCAGAAATTGCCACTGTCGGTAGAGGTTTGGCTACAACCGATACACTAGACGTTGGTTTGATGGCTTTTATTGAGATTGTGGATGATACTGACGGTGAAGATGACAATGATGAAGACTGTGTACTAGCACCAGTTTTTGTTGCACTTTGAAGTTGCGATGTGTTAAGTACGGCAGACACCGCAAATTTTGCACTTTCTGAATCAAGTGTGAATCTTGAGGTGGGTTGAGAAGAAAAGGAATGATCGAGTTCACTGCTACACGAGCTGTCCAGAATTAGAGTGTCATGCTTGCGTAATTGTTCCTCCTGTGCCCGCTGCATCTGCAGTAGCTGTTCACGGTGAGACTGAAAACTTTCTAAATTAAACTCCGTCTCCTCCTCAGCACTAGTAACATTGGACCCATGTGATATCATGTCATCCATGGTTGGTGAATGTGGACGAAAATGTGGTCTGTGAAAATAGAAATTATAAATTAAATTTAAATTTTACACAGCTCCATCAGGGGATAATTCAGATAGCAGTAAAATACACAGCAATAGCATAGCAGCATTTGTTTTCTACCTAAATTTTACAACACCCTTTTCCTACATGAATCAGGAAAATCATTTTTTCTTTATTTTTTGGAGAATGAAATATTTTTCTTACTAGGGGAAGCAGCCTGTATTTGGCTGTAAAGGCAGGCAGAAAAAATCACTGCATACAAATTATAAAGCACTAAACAACCAAAGGTCGGAGTAGCCCTGCATCACTCACCTCTTACTGAATAGTGTTTTCAAAAACAAATCACATCTGTCATCTTCAATATGGGTCAAATTTATTTTAATTAAAAACCATGACGACAAGCAAACTTACACAAGAGACAAAATATAATTACTCTACACCTTATGGATCTATATTTAAAGGTTTTAACAAATATTAATCATGTACCCATCTTAGTGGGTCAAGGTTGTTTAACCTTATTATCTTATAAAACAATGGCCAAGTATCACTGCTCTTTGACCTCATGTTTCAGTATGTTCTGCAAAAGAGTAAGTAGTCAAACTGAAGTGATTTACAATAGCATAACTTACATTTTTCTTTCCCTGATATATGATACGTAATCCCCTGCTATCCCTGAAGATGTTCCGGAACATGATGATAAGTCTGTTCGACACAGCTCATTGTCCCAAGGTGTGAAAGCTCTGTCTACAAGTAATCTGTGAACAGAACAACACAAATAAGAGGGAAAATGCATCAGATAAGCAATGCTTTCAGTTCTTCAAGCTAGAATCATACAAATTAATCATGCTTTTTGGGGCCTCTTTTTTTACTTCAAAATTGTTTGTTATTGTTCACCGACTAAATAAATAAGTTCCAATTTCTGATGTGTTTTACATATGTTCAGATTTGGCACACATTTATTTTGGTAATTAAGAAATTGCAATATTAACCAATCTTTACAAATAAAACCTTGCATGGACAAATATTTTGCACAAAGGGGCATAACTCCATCAAAAAAGGGTCGAAATCCAAAATTTAAATGCCGGCGCACAACTACATAAGATATCGATCATTCACGCAAAGTTTCAATGAAATCCACCTGTTGGTTAAGGAGGAATTCTTCAGACAAGTTACTTAGGACGGCANAATGTCCTCTCCACCATCTTATACTTTTTTGAAGATGATCAGTGATTACATATTACGTCATTGCAAAAAGTTTTAAAAATTTGTTGCAAAGAGACTTACCTGCCGCCCCTTCCTACCCTCCGCCGACAGAAGCCTTGACTTCGCGATGGTTTTGAAAAGGACATGAGGTTATATCTGTATTTTCTCTCCCCCAGGCCTCCATCTTCAGGGCTATGCCAAGACCAGTTCCCAAGGCGATTCAAAATAGGCTGCAAACACAAAATCCACTTATTACATTCATCTATCAATATTAGCCCTACTAGAGTATGAAATTTGTCATACAGAAATGAACATATCATCCTAATAGCAAATTCTCTAAAAATGAAGATCACCATTAAAGGGTATTAAAATTCTAAATGAATTTCCCTGTAAATTGTTGTAGACCTAATGTTTTATATGGGAGAAAGATTTATTTCTGATGGTTATCTACACAAAATACAGTCAGTCAAATTTGTATCATCCAGGTGAAAACTGATGTTTTTTTTAAACCTTTTTTTATCCAAATCTCAGTTAATTTTTCCTTACCTTGGCCCTCACCCTATTATACATTATACTACTTGTAGACCACACATTTGTACATCGTACTACTTCTTTTGTTCATTAGACTAGTTGTACTGACACAAGCATTCGTGAACTATACCACTTATACACACGTATGTTGGTACAGCCTACAACTTCCATATGTTACACATTATGCTTCTTCTATTTTCTATTATTTATACAGCCACACACTTTCATACATTATACTACTTATAGAGGCACACATTTGTACACTACACAATTCATACAGAGATACAGATTTATATTTTTACATATGCCCTTCCTATTTTCCATGAACTCTATGGAAAGTCAGCCTGCAGTTACTTGACAGTAACAGCTTTCTGCATTATCTGGTCACATGACCATGGTTTCTGTTACATCAGTGTAAGCCGAAACGATAGGCATCATCTTGTTGTTGTCGTTGGGTTCATACAAGTCACATTTTGACGGGATTTGCAGACAATAAAGACATCTAGAATAGGAAGGTTAGTTCTAACTTTTGTATTAGAATGTTTTGCACATATAATTAGAGCATTTAACTGCATTTAACAGTTGTCACATGGTTACATTTTTAATGGCGACCGTTGTTTTCGGTCTGATAATGGCAACCGAAAGTTTTTGGTCCGATAATGGCCCTCTGCAGCTTTTCCAAGCACTGGACCAGTGAAGTTTTACGGCAGCAGGAAATATAAATTAAGCTTATCCGACTAATTAAGAATAGACAGGTCGTATGAGGAAATGTAAATATAACAATTGACGTTCAGTTCAATCCTTAAGTACATTATACTTATCATACAAACACACTCAATTGCACATTATGCTATTCATACAAACACACATTTTAAACATTATACTAATTAAGAGACACATACTTGTGCACATTATAATTAGGGCTATTCCATTAAAACATACCCCTACCCCAGGGACATTAAAATAAAGAACTTCTGTGCATGGTTGGTGTGAGCAGAAAAATGCTTCTGTATCATATGCTGTTCCGGGGGAAATAACTTCTGGTCATGGTTCATTAATGTCTTTGAAATTAAATAAAATCTACGACATTGTTGCACCTTTAAAACTTTAGTTCATCTAGTAAAATCCTGTTTGATTAGGACCAGCTAAATAAAACATTTATAACAGCTAAAATTATACTGTACAGAACTGCAACTTCAACGCAGGGGTGTAAAGATGCACTAGCCCGACACCACCAGATTTTCAGCTTGTGCTAGTGAAATTTAGAGGCTTACTAGTGACTTGTTTAGAATGTCATAGCTAACAGGGGTAGAACAATATACACCCATCAAATGCCATATAGTGTTATATACTTTCTTACATTGAAATAAGATCTGCATTATTCAAGAGTGGTTAGCTGGCATGCTATAAAAAATGTAGGAGGAGATCTCCAGACAAAAAAATCAAATACTGAAATGAACAAAGGGCAATAACTTTTGCAAAAATCGTCGAATCAAAATTCTTTTAAGGGAAACACGACTTCATATCATGATTATAATGTATCCCAAGTTTCAAAGAGATCGGTAGAAAAATGTAGGAGGAGATTGCCGGACAAACAAACGTTTACGCTGGAAGGACGGACGGACCATAAACCATAAACCCTATACCATAAAACTTCCGTCAAATTTTGACAGGTGTATAAAAATGCTTGTGTTCTATTTTTTCATCATGAAGGATACCATTTAGCATTTTTAACCTATGAATTCCTGGTAATTTTCACTAAAATATCTATCAGAACACATGCAGTCATTCACGCCGTATTGTCACTAATTGATGATGCAAGATGTTCTGTTGTCTTCACATGTGTGCCATGTGTGGTAACATCACAATACCCAATTCAAGCTAGTACCCAAATTGGGACACTGAAAGCAAAAAGTCACAAGAAAATTGCATACGGTGCAAGGAAGTATTTTTAAATTGAAAATATTGATTTAAAGATGATAGGAACTTTACTTACTGCTACTTATGGTTACAATCACAGTTTTAGTTTGTAAATAATGACGAAAATGTAACGTTTCTTAATTGGTAAGCCATGCGACGTTATTGATTTTCAATTTTATGTGATTTTTCACAATCCTATTATTTCACAACTACCCCGGTAATGGTAGTTTGTAAAAGAAATTCATTCAGAACGACCCTCGACTCTTAAATATTCCAAAGATATGCCATGTTTTGCTAAATACTTGTTTCATCTCCAAGTACAGTATAAGCCAAAACCGGAAGGGATGTCCCAATTTGGGTACAGCTATACCTCTTCGCGCGATTACGTTTCCATGACTATATTTCCGGTTCTGTATATAGAACCACGCGCCGGAAATATCAATTTGTTATCAAAATGAATAGATAATGATATCTATTTAGAAAAAGTGAACAAAAATTACTGGGATCTAAAATACATCATTATTTCACTAAAAAGTGTCCCGATTTGGGTACAACCTCAATAGCATTGAAAGTCTATACTAACCACCAAATTGGCCCTCTTTTGTTGCAAATCATTCTCTTTTATTTGATTTAAGCATGTGGGGTACAGAAATAAAGTTCTTCTCTCCAAAAGTTGACAAGGCAGTCTGTTTTTGACACTTTCTAATACAGAAACTGGTATCCGGACTGATTTTCAGGAAGAATTCAAACATATTTTTTTTAACATTCAGTTATTAAACAAAATTTTGTCTCTTTTTTTTTTAAGGAAAATATTGATCTGTGAATGAGATATAGATTGTGTGATCATGTTGTCAGCTTGATCCATTTTGTATTTCTCGGTCGAGCATTATTTCAGGCTAGTGGATTGATAGTGTCTACTAGCCCGGGTAGCCCTAGGCTAGTATACTGAAAAATATTTTTAAACCCCTGCTGCGAGGACAAATAAAAAATTCCTTTGTTTCCGTTATCATCCTTAGAAAAAATAGGGTAGGTAGATAGGCATTTTTTTTTAATTTTGGAAAATATTTTTCCTTTGCTTACATATATATATAGAGCATGAGTTCTGACATTAACAATGCTTATCACAAAATGCCAATAAAAACATCAGTGTAACCTTTGGCACAAAAATTAAGAGGCAACAAGGGACATATACTTCCCTTGGAAAAAACAGGGGGGGGGGTTATGTTTTTTAAAATCATAAAAAGTAGATGTATGTACCTGTTGTACCTGTTGAGTTCACACGTCCAGGTGTTTATGCAGGTTATTTGAGAATACAAATAAATTTATTATTCCCTGCGTAAAACACTTACAGCAAAATAACTGCAATTCTTTCTTCTCTTGAAGGCAAAGGGACCGTCTGGGTCATTCTCGTCTTCATGATCAGATGGGGACATGCCCTGTAAAGAAAGACAAGAATGATTCAACTAAGTTATTGAATTGTTATAATGTCTTGTTTACCACAATAGTTCTAAGGTGATTATATCTTTCTGATCAAAGTGTTTTTCTGAAAAAATCTGAATTTTTCATTGAAACTATTTCCATGCAAGCTTTTCAAGGATATTCTAAAATGAGGTAAAAATAAATACTACTGAATCATGATAGCAAAACACTTGAGGAATGACAACATTTGTAGAAAAAAATTCACAAGAATGAATTGATTTTTAACCAAAGATAAACAAGTTTCAAAAATTTTGGAAAGAAAAATCAACCATTCGTACAGGAGAGAGTCCTTCATCTTCGGAGCTGTACACATCCGTGTGGAGGACATCAATGTCACTAAAGTGACGGGTGGGTTGGACGGTTGTATTCTCACGGTGCTGTAAGACTGGTTTGTGTTTCCTCTTCCTGTATTCACGCTTTTTTCGCACAACCACCTCCTCCTGCAAAGAGCAAATCTTAACAATTAGTCAACAGATAGTTGGTACAAATCGACCAGCTTGAATTGAAGAGCCTTCAGACTTTGGACTTGGTTAGCCAAATGGTAGTTTAATAAACTTTGTGATAGTTGAATATTTTGCAGACATTCAGATTTAGAATTACAATAATTTTGGTAAAGCAAGTTCAATAAGGTAACCACAAAGCATTGTGTGCCTGCAATGTACTGGTGAATCTGTTAAAAAGGAAATACGTATCACTATGACTAAAGATGCTGCTTTAGTTTTATTGTAAATGATAGTACTTGAACTGACTAAAGATGCTGCTTTAATTATATTGTAAATGATAATACTTGAAATGACTTAAGATGCTGCTTTAATTTTATTGTAAATGATAGTACTTGAACTGACTAAAGATGCTGCTTTAATTATATTGTAAATGATAATACTTGAAATGACTTAAGATGCTGCTTTAATTTTATTGTAAATGATAGTTCTTGAACTGACTAAAGATGCTGCTTTAATTTTATTGTAACTGATAGTACTTGAACTGACTAAAGATGCTGCTTAAATTTTATTGTAAATGATAGTACTTGAACTGACAAACGATGCTGCTTTAATTTTATTGTAAATGATAATACTTGAACTAACCAAAGATGCTGCTTTAATTTTATTGTAAATGATAGTATTTTAACTGACTAAAGATGCTGCTTTAATTTTATTGTAACTGATAGTACTTGAACTGACCAAAGATGCTGCTTTAATTTTATTGTAATTGATAGTACTTGAACTGACTAAAGATGCTGCTTAAATTTTATTGTAAATGATAGTACTTGAACTGACAAAAGATGCTGCTTTAATTTTATTGTAACTGATAGTACTTGAACTGACCAAAGATGCTGCTTTAATTTTATGGTAAATGATAGTACTTGAACTGACTAAAGATGCTGCTTTAATTATATTGTAAATGATAATACTTGAAATGACTTAAGATGCTGCTTTAATTTTATTGTAAATGATAGTTCTTGAACTGACTAAAGATGCTGCTTTAATTTTATAGTAAATGATAGTACTTGAACTGACTAAAGATGCTGCTTAAATTTTATTGTAAATGATAGTACTTGAACTGACAAACGATGCTGCTTTAATTTTATTGTAAATGATAATACTTGCACTGACTAAAGATGCTGCTTAAATTTTATTGCAAATGATAGTACTTGAACTGACTAAAGATGCTGCTTAAATTTTATTGTAGCTGATAGTACTTGAACTGACTAAAGATGCTGCTTTAATTTTATAGTAAATGATAGTACTTGAACTGACTAAAGATGCTGCTTTAATTTTATTGTAACTGATAGTACTTGAACTGACTAAAGATGCTGCTTATATTTTATTGTAACTGATAGTACTTGAACTGACTAAAGATGCTGCTTAAATTTTATTGTAACTGATAGTACTTGAACTGACTAAAGATGCTGCTTAAATTTTATTGTAAATGATAGTACTTGAACTGACCAAAGATGCTGCTTTAATTTTATGGTAAATGATAGTACTTGAACTGACTAAAGATGCTGCTTATATTTTATTGTAACTGATAGTACTTGAACTGACTAAAGATGCTGCTTATATTTTATTGTAACTGATAGTACTTGAACTGACTAAAGATGCTGCTTATATTTTATTGTAACTGATAGTACTTGAACTGACTAAAGATGCTGCTTTAATTATATTGTAAATGATAATACTTGAAATGACTTAAGATGCTGCTTTAATTTTATTGTAAATGATAGTTCTTGAACTGACTAAAGATGCTGCTTTAATTTTATAGTAAATGATAGTACTTGAACTGACTAAAGATGCTGCTTTAATTTTATAGTAAATGATAGTACTTGAACTGACTAAAGATGCTGCTTTAATTTTATAGTAAATGATAGTACTTGAACTGACTAAAGATGCTGCTTTAATTTTATAGTAAATGATAGTACTTGAACTGACTAAAGATGCTGCTTTAATTTTATTGTAAATGATAGTACTTGAACTGACAAAAGATGCTGCTTTAATTTTATTGTAACTGATAGTACTTGAACTGACTAAAGATGCTGCTTTAATTTTATTGTAAATAATAATACTTGAACTGACCAAAGATGCTGCTTTAATTTTATTATAAATGATAGTTCTTGAACTGACCAAAGATGCTGCTTTAATTTTATTGTAAATGATAGTACTTGAACTGACTAAAGATGCTGCTTTAATTTTATTGTAAATGATAATTCTTGAACTGCGATGTTTCAACAATGGGTTTTTATGACAACCTATCAAAAATTATTACTTACGAAATCTGAATTATTTCGTGAGATGCATGTACTGGGAGAACATATTTTACTTCACTGGATAGGAATAAGGCAAGGTTAATTTTTTGTGTTAACTGGTTTACAAAATTTGTTAATAGATATTGTCTACTTTTACCCATTATTTTTCAAATCATGGTAGAAGTTTTCATAGTGCTGGAAGAATAAGAAAAGGGCCATAACTAATGTAAATTGAATTAAACACAGTGTTCCCATTTGAGGATATGCGAATCAACCATTTTTTTTACCTAAATTTTACAACAGCCTGTTCTTTTATGAATTGGGAAAATATATTCCTCTTTTTTATTGAAATTAGCAATATATTCCTCTTTTTTTGGTTATTTTGGGAAAATAAAGCACTTTTTAGCGAGGGGAAACAGCCTGTGTTCGGCTATAATACTGAGCAAAAAAATCACTGTCAACATATATTTCTTATCACACATACATACCAAATCTCAAAAGTATCTCTTTAATTTTAATTCCTTTAGCATTTATGTTACCACACAGGTTAGTCTGCAAAATATTTTTTCTGTAATTTTATGTCTATAATATAACTTGAGACAATTTTAATCAGCTACAGACATATTGTTATCAGGTCTATGTTATATTTGAAACTGCAGTAAGAAATTATCCTGGAAAAACAGGATTATGCCATATTATGTCAACAAACCACCCCTCTAAACCCTTGACCACAAAATGGTGTCAATGAAAATGTGTTCTAGTGATTTCCGTGACTTCCACTATAACAACTCCTGGTTACCTAATCTGGAAATTCTTGTGAAAACACAAAAACCAGCTTACCGTCTGACCCCAGCCTGATGAGCCATAGGCATACTGAGGGATGAAGGTAGAAGGCATCTTGTGTCGTAGAGCCTCGGCCTCCTGTAACATGGTGCCACTGAAGTCCTCTATCTGATACCTGGAGATAGAACATTAAATATTAAAATTAAACTAAAGGAAAATTAATTGTTTAACTAAAAATAGGTCTTGGAAAGACAAACTATTCAAATAATAACTGTCTTACTCTACAGTATCCAGATGATGGGGCCACTCAAAAAATTATTAAAACACTTAAACATTATAATCTGAACATGTCAGCATGACATCCCACTTGGTCAATGCATTGCAATTTTTATGAAAATATATTAACAGCCATTAACTTACCGCTTTTCTAATACTTCTATGGTAAGTTGTAACATTTCTTTTTTCGTCTTCTCTCGTCGTTTTATTAATTCTAATATTGTTCTACAAATGAAGAGAAATAAAATATTAAAGTATACAGTTAGTAAAACTTAAGGTGCAACAATAACTATCCTAAAATGAGGTTATATAGCAAGACAACTCTGGGAATTATAGTCCCCCACCGAATGTGAAATGCACAGATGATGAATTTGTGCAGGAACTAATTCTATATATGAACGTTTGACAGCCCTAGTATTTAATTAGGAATAGTTTCAGTGCTACTATTGCAAATAAATCTGTTGGATGTCAACGGGTTAGTGGTACTGTTTTACTATCAAATTGCATCTGGTGACACTATGTATGCTTCTTCTTCAGTGCAAGTGAACCCATGCCCCAAGCAAGAAGTTCCAGTAACTAGTAGTGTAGGAGATAGAGCCCGGACAAACTTTTTCTTTGATGCAGGTCAAAGTCAAAAACAGTGACCTACTTTGATATATGACACCGCTCCACCAAGATGAACCCATACCCCAAGTATGAAGTTCCAGTGACAAGTAGTGTAGGAGATTGAACCTGGACAAACATTTTCTTTGATGTAGGTCAAAGGTCAAAATGTAGGTCAGAGTGACCTACTTTTGATACACGACACACCGCCTCACCAAGGTAAACCCATACCCCAAGTATGAAGTTCCAGTGGCAAGTAGTGTAGGAGATAGAGCCTAGACAAGATAGCGGAAGGAGGGAAGGAAGGAAGGACAAACTATAGTCACTTATAACTAACTTTTTGTTCATTAACTATTACACACTTATCAAAACCTTTCTCAGTAATTGCCAATCAATAAAACAAAATAATAGTTACGTATCTCAGTACATTGTAGTTGTGATTTTATTTCGTGATGATATATGCTGGCATTTACTCTGATAATGTGAAGGCATTTTCTTGCAGAATATTGTTTTGCTATAATAGACAATTTGGTGTATTCCAAATTCAGTAGCATAAGTGTCGCAACTTTAAGTGGGGTTCCAATTATTCACATACCAAGTTTTAACATTTAAACTCTTTTCCTCTTGTTGTTATTGTAATAATAGTATAACAAGATCACACAGTTTTCCTCTGTAGATAATTTTCCAGCAAAATTCTCATTGGGTACTTACACTGCTCTATTCAGATCTCGACGCAACTTCAACATTTTTTCATATGAGTATTCATCATTCTTCCTATTCTGCATAAAGAAAAAACATTGAACTTTTACTTCGTTTTACCTTGAAGTATTGTTTGTCTAACTAGTGAACTGTGCACTTGATGAATAAAAAAGCAGGGTCTGCACAATATATGCTCCATCCCATGCCAAACTGATAAACTAACAATACCTCTTGTGCATTCTTATATGAAAATGTATGAAAATACTGCAATTTAACAAGAGAGCACTGCAATAATCTTTGTAGTCAATTTATTTCTGGTTTGTAGTGAAAGAATAAATTTGATTTAACCCACTTCAGCTGTCAGAAGGAATTTTATGATATATGTCATCTTTATGAATTCTGACATCTTAAACCATTAAAATCAAAAACTTTTTATATAATGCTAATGACTTGGAAAATGAAGGCATCTTACAACTAACTGAAACAGGATTTTTAATCAGAAGATTGAACAGACTTTAGATGATACATGATGTAGCTTAATACATCAGATTAAATCAAAAGCACTTTCATAATGTTTTTTTCTCAAAAACAATTTGTATTACTGGCACTGGGGCAAGAGTATTCTGAAGGAATAACAACTCATTTCTTATACATTTTTTTAACCATATGAAAAATACCCAATTACAATCTTTCAATAACAATATTTTTGATATACTACACATTAAATTACCTTTCGTGTTTGCATTTTTTCTGTACGTCGCCGGAAAGCAACATATGGATTATTTGTTGTTGAGCCATCTCTCTTTTCTGTTTTCACTTGTAAAATTAAAGGATGTTCCTGAAAAATCAAATTGAAATTTCATGAAGATGATCATACACATTTAATTATCACATAACTGTTTTATTCCCCCAGCCAACATTCTGATGTTGTAAAACTACATCATCATATTTTGTTTAGTGATTGTTAACCCTCCCTTTTCCCATGCAGTAAAGCTGCCTGTCTATTTTTATAAAAACATCTTAATACAATGGATGATAAATTTATAAATGGCAGTAATTCCATTCATACCAGGCGTAGTCTCTTGTTCAGCCAGTAGTCGTAGGCAGCAATAATCAGATCATCATCTTCCTTTAACAGTAATTTAGCTTCTTGTAATGTCACAACCTGGAATTATACGAAAGAACATTAAAAAAATTCTTATAACATCAAATCAAATAATACCAAATTTGACCTAATGGGAGGCAAGTGCCTGCTCTGAACTGGGCAACCCAATGGATTTTGAAAACAAATCAGTTAACTTGTTTATCACAACAATTCTTCCCCTTGCCGTGGGTTTTATTTCCATTATTGGTCCTGTTGGTTTTGATAGACAATATCCGCCACCAAAATGGCCTTTATCATAGAAAATGCATACAAAAATGGCTGCCATGGAACATAATCTGCTGATATATGACATTTTATTAATGGGGAATTGAATTTGACTTTGGTGTGGAATAAAGAAATCTTCATATCTCTGCTGCAGTGGGAAAATAAGAGAAATATGATGTATGTTGAATTCAAATAAAGCGCCTCAATCTTCATTTGCCTGCACCCAGTAACCTTATTTGGTCAAACACAGTATGTAAGCTATGCAAAAAAAATATTCCCCTTACCCTAACAACAGCTGAGCCCAAAGCCAATAAAACCTTAAGCTCACAAATGAAACATACTTGTTTTATAACAGAAAGGACCAGTTGTCATTATATACTGCATTTAAAGAAGATGTGATTAATGATATGTTTATTATAATGTATCAAAGCACCGATCACAAAAAGAATTTATTTTAGAAACATGCCTGTTGTCCGCTCCCTTTTTCTAGGCGGTCCATCATTTCCTCAAACTTGAGTGGTGTTATCTCCATCTTTTTGGCTTGTTCATTCACCCAGTGTTCATCTTCACTGTCCATATCATAGTCAGGAATTTCTTGTTCCATGCCAAATGCTAAATAAATATAAAAGCAAAGACCATGTTATCAAGTATTTTGCATTTTGATAATCAACAATTTAAGCCCAATTCAATTTTTGTTTGCTTTACACAAAACTTAAAATTGAAGCATACTTATATTTCCTTAACCAGTCAATAACTCAATATCGATTTAAAGTTGGTCTAATCTCAGACCAATACAGATTTTCAATTTACAGTACATGTTGTACCAAGGATTTTCAATAAATACTACAATTGTAAAATTAATTTCTTTTTTCCCCTACTGACAGTTCCCCACTGCTAAGTTTGTGTGCTACTTCCAGAGTCATCAATTTTACAAATTTCCTTTATAAAAACTGTGACTCATTTAATTAATAAACAAGAGTACCGCGGGGTGGAACAATATAAGCCCGTCAAATGCCATATAGTGTTATATACTTTCTAACATTGAAACAAGATCTCTCTGCATCATTCTAAGAGTGGTTAGCTGACATGCTATAAAAGATGTAGGAGAAAATCTCCGGACAAAAAATACAATACTGAAATGAACAAAGGGCAATAACTTTTGCAAAAATTGTTGAATCAAAATTCTTTTGAGGGAGACACAACTTCATATCATGATTATACTGTATACCAAGTTTCAAAGAGCTCGGTCAAAAAATGTAGGAGGAGATTGCCGGACAAACTAAAGTTTACGCCGGCCGGACAACCCCATACCTTAATACTTCCGTCAAATTTGACGGACGTATAGAAATAAGTAGAGTTCAATAGGAAGAACTCTCCAATATTCTAACGATGGCATTACAATACTGAAACCATATTTGCTTCACAAACTGTGTCAGAAATCTGGATCAATAGGTTTGCATGTTGTTAATGTCACCAGCAGATTCAATGTCGCTGACAAGTGCATTGCTATTAAGTGAAGTTCTCTATATTGATTTTGAGTTAAATTTACTACACTGGAACTACTACAAGAGTACATGACAGCTTCCTATGTCCTTATCTATTACAAAACACTATCAGTTATTGCTGCTGCACGTACACACTGAATTATATTTACATGCATCACAATTGAATGTAAAACTAGAAATATGTCAAAATGACATGAAAGTCACCCCCATCTCTTGTATGATCATTTTTACATAAATCATTGACCAAGCTAAAACAGATATATTTCCACCTGTCAATCAAAATGGTCTACAGGCTGTTTAGGTAGCCATGCCAACACATGGAATTAACAAGAGGCCCAGAGGGCCTGTATCGCTCACCTGGATACCAAAGCAATCATGGCAAAATATTCTCCGAATGAAATCAAGGGAATATGCCAGACCCCAAGGCCAATCCTTGTAGCATATCTGTACATGTATTAGATTCTTCATGCCCAGCAATTTTATGTATGGTTATGGGGTGGGGATCTCAACTGTTTCCAAGCTTTGACTCAGAAACTAGGTCCCTAGGGTTGTGGCCAGACCCCAGGATCAATTCTAATATCGTGACTGCATTT
>NW_018407615.1:412337-415347 GCF_002113885.1 Mizuhopecten yessoensis
ATGAGTTTTGTACATTGAATAATAGATATGACATTTGTGACATTTGTCTCTTATCTTTACATTTGTATCCCTTACTTAATCCCCATTAAAAATAATTTAAAGAAGAAATATTTAAAAGCTGTTTGTGCTATAGGGGGAAACACTTACATGAAAAAGTTTATATCATAGTTCTTATTATTGTAAGAGAAAATGTTTTAATAAAATGTACAGTGTTTTTATTTCCTCCAAAACTGTATTAAATACTGCTGTCAGTAAATGTGATCAAAGATTAAAACAGCATTTTTATTTGAGCTCTTCTTCATTAAAAACAACAAATCCGGATTTTCATTCCCCTTTCCGGTGTGTACTTTATACAATCCAAGATGGTGACCATCACTAACTGAATACACACACTATTTCAGCGTTGTCAAATGCAATCATATGTGAGTAAATTTATAATAGATGTAATAAGTATTTGCTTTGTTAATCCAACAGTAGGTACCTCAATTAATTACCTATTGACCGGTGGTAATTGCTTTAGGCTCCAGTGAGCACGCTTGCCGGACACCTGTGGGCTTGTCGTCCCGGTCCCCCTCCCCACTAATTACAGGCTCCCTGTGGCAATACGTCTATCGTGCAACTGACCAGTGGGGTCATTGCTGGACTTGGGTCAGCTGTGTGATTTAATCAGTGTCAATTTCTTGTGTAAAAAGACCACCTTCAGTACAAATAACAAGGTGATACGGTTCACAGTCTAAGGTGATACGGGTCAATTAAGCTGATGCGGCAGGGAGGATTTCAAACTGAAGCTGATACGGAGCCGTATCAGCTTAATGGCCTGGGGAGAACCCTGCAGCCCCATCATTTGTACAATTTTGAATCCCCACCACCTAGGGATGCTTCCAGTCAAATATGGTTGATATCCATTTCTTAGTTCCAGAGAAGAAGTCGCTTAAAGCAATATAGCCAAATTGCCCACTTTTGGCCCCGCCCCTCAGCCCCCTGGGGGGTCAGCCCCAAGATTTGTACAATTTTGAATCCCCACCACCTAGGAATGCTTCCAGTCAAATATGGTTGATATCCATCTCTTAGTTCCAAAGAAGAAGTCGCTTAAAGCAACATAGCCAAATTGCCCCCTATTNTCCAGTCAAATTTAGTTGAATTCCAATCAGTTGTTAAGAAGAAGAAGTCGTTTAAAGAAATTGTTGACGGATGGACGACAGATGGACGACGGACGCCACGGTATGGCATTAGCTCACCTTGGTCCTTTGGACCAGGTGAGCTAAAAATAAAATGGTATTCAAATTAACAGTTCACAATACCTTGAATGTGGATGAACTGTTTGGTTTGTTTGAACTCTTCACTGTAAAGTTTGCCATAGCGATCAGCAATATCATCACTCTCAGGAATGGGGATGACCAAAGCTTCAGATGTACCATAGACCTGCTGTGCCGACAAAGCCCTCTGGAGATGGTGTTCCTGAAAGATGCAAAGTAATTCAAGATTCAACATTTGCTTTAACCAAGTGCTTCGCATACAAAGCCATATCTAAATACCTCCTAATTCGGGTCGATATTAAACTAATTTCTTTGGTTACTTTTATGAAAAAGAAAATTAGTCAAATATGTTCAATGATGCTGTATCATATATCAATGTGCACAAACTGCCTTTTCAGTGTCTGGAATTTAAAAAAATACGCAAAAAAGACTACGCAAACATATAGTTTCATCATAAATTATGAACTTTCAATCGCTATAGCTCCAACTTAAAATCTACCACCCCAAAATGTTTGATAAGTAGAATATTGGTATAAAATCCACTTGTCCGACATCTTGATCAACCAGTTCTGGCCTAAACTAGTAAACAAACAACATTAGAAATATTATTCAGGCGATTTCTGAGGTGTCCCTACCCTGAAGTGCTTTAAATTTTAACCCCAGCATATGTGATTTATTCATGTTTTCCTTATTAATGTAGCCTTTAATTAATTTTCTAAAGATTGTTTCAATAGTAAAAAGTGCCCGCTTACTGATTTTTATCCCAACACACCAAAATTTACAAAATTTCATACAACACATCAGGAAAAGATAGCTTAACCCGGAGGGCTGAAGTGATTAACTTGGCTCTACTTTTTGTTCATGAAAATATAGCGCAATAATGTTTTCACAAACAGTAACATTATAGAAGGTTAAAACTGGACACAATTAAGCCGCTTTTATACTGTGATAGCATTAGCCTTTTAAAAGCAGCTTCCGAGGTAAACGAATACAGGAACATTAACCAATCAAATCAACAAGCTAGTTTGAGTGCCACAAACCCATCTCTGATTAAGCCAGACAAGAAAATAAACGTTTCCTGTAACATGTTAGAAACATTTAGGTAAGGTAGGTTGGCAGGCAACAAAATTTATTTTAACAAATAGTTTTATATGGTGTATATGGAGTGATCTGGATGCTAACAGTGTTTCTGAAAATTGCCTTAAAAAGTTAAGGGTAGACACAAAAAAATATGGTAGGTAGGGTTACTGGAAACACAATTTTTTTTTGGCCTCAACAAGAGATTAATTATTGATTTGAACAAGTAATTAGGTGCCTAGGTGTATTATCAGGTTGGGGAAAACCACCAACTTGCATATCATATGCAAACTCATCATTTATACGCCAGTTAGAGTATGGATTTTTGTACTAAAAATAACCCAAATCGCTTTAACAGTAACTTTTGCAAGATATAATTAAAAATCCCATGAATTTACCATAAGGTAAATAATATTTTGCTGAAAGATGTTTACTAAAAGCGTTGGCTACTTAGAAACTTGATGTAACTTTACCGGAAGTATTGCATCTATTTTTGGAACTTTCACACATGCAAATTATGTTTATTTTTGCATTTGTATTAATATGTTTCATGACTGAATAAATGCGACTTGGACAAACAATTTGAAAAAGTTAAAATTAAAGTGATTTTGGCTATTTTTAGTAACAAATCCATATCCCTATTGACGTATAATAGGCGAGTTTGCATATTATACGCA
>NW_018407615.1:415402-445400 GCF_002113885.1 Mizuhopecten yessoensis
ACATAATGCTTTTGACATGCGAGAATTAACACAATTTATTCACGACTATTCAACTAGTTTATTCAAATATTCCTCACCATATTGAACCTGAACACAGAAATTATGAAAAACTGACATAAATGTAAATCATTTTATTACATTTAATAAATGCTGCAAGGATACAAACTGCCCCTTCTTAAAGTTCTCCAATTTGCTAAATTTTACTTGTGTTATAATGTATAGTAGGAGCTATGTACCCAAATAATATTATTGATTAAAGGGACATAATTCAGCCCCTGACAATGAATATTGCAAAATATCCAGTAATTCACATATTCAGCGATTGACCTTAGTTTACATTACTTAATGCTTGGGTGACTCACAACCTTTTTCAATACAATTTAGCTCTTCATAATCATGCCCAAACAGCATAACTAGAAAAATGTATTTTTCCTGATTTATTGAGAAGTGGAAGATGGGATCTAGGCCTGGTTCCGGGTAGTTTCCCCCCTTAAACAATTTTTTTAGGGCACAACATTGTTTGGTATTTTCTTTTCATTGTTATTTGTTTTAAGTCACAAAGTCTTCTTAGTCTTCCATATCATTAAAATCAGTTTTATTAAAAAAATAATGGAATACGTCATTTTCTTCACGCCGACACACATTATTACATATATTGAATTTAATTAAGAAATAAATAAGAATAGTGTAATGAAACATATTGTACCTAATCTATGTCCATTTCGTATATGTATCTATTTGCTTAAGAGAGAAATTAATTTATTTTCATTATATGTCCATACCTAATCTGTATTATATTAGTATGTACAGGTTCGCTCTTCATCTTCCGGCACGTAATTATATTTTGATTCAAGAGAAAGATAAGTTTTTTTTTAAATTTTAACATGATATTAATGACATAATTTAAAAAAAAAATTTTTTTAGGGCGAAACAACCTAGGGCGAACGGGATTTGGGACGAAACAACCTGTTACCCTAGCCTAGGCCTAGTGTATTTTTTGCTCTATTAATAATCGAAATAAAAACCGTTTAAAAACAAGGATGCTCAGAATGATCAGAAGTTTAATATAATCTCAAATACGCTTTTTGATATGTTGTCAATTGTTGATATTCTTCAACAAAGCGCAATTTGTGTAATACACACTTGTAAGTAAACAATGTGTATTCCATGTGTTCAAAATGGCGGCCATATACACACGGTCACGTGATTGAATTAATATGAGCTGCAAAACAATGTTTCCAAAACGTTGCCAGTCATTTCGAACTTAAATTGTCGTTAAAGTTATGCAATGAATTCATACAATAGGCATACAGAAGATGCATATCCACAGGAAAATGAAATAAATAAAATGGCGAATATCGCGCCATTCCAATATGGCGGCCAATCAGTGATCGAGAAAGCTTCAATAAGGAAGCGTACCGTTTCTTCCTCTTTCTCCATTCCAGTTGGCATCTGTGGCACCGATCGGTTGATCGTTGCAAAATCTGGAAGGTCAGGTATCTCATCCGCCTTGAAAATTGCCATTGCCTTCGTGGCGTCCAGCGCCCGAGCTCGAAACGATACCTTACTCATCGTTCCTGACCTCAAATATGCTAATGAGCCTGTCCACGTAGCTGGCCTTGTATTATCAAGGCAAATTCACAATAATATACAGTTTTTCGTGGCACTAACCACTAGAATACACAACCGGCATCTGGTTGAGCCTTACTACCATGCTCACATAGTCGTCTGAGGCTCACGAATCTCACTGTAATGTTACATTTTTGAAATGTTTCACAAAATCCATCATGGCGGCCATTCGTGCCCATCAATGCTATCCCAGAGTTCTAGTCTATTTTGCGCGCGCACTTGTTTTCAATGAAAAATAACAATACCACGTGTATATGTTTGGCCCGTGAGAACTTGTGGAAAGTTTACCTTTTATTGAATTGACAATCGTTGAAAAGGTGAAAATTAGTTCTTGCTGATATGTTCATCAGAAGAGTTATTGCAAATTTCTTCCACATATTCTATTAATGAAGACATTGGACGATAAAGAAAATATCTGCGTTTATAGTGTTACGCTTGCAAGGGGGCGTGGTCAGGTGTATTTACTACTAATAAGTTTACTCTACGTGATGACATCCCTTTGTTTATGCGCGCACAAGACCCCCATTGTGTATCGATTAGTCTATCTATATTTCATAAATACAAACATTGCCATTGACACGGACATTAATGCATGTGGTCATTGTCAGTAAGCAATTAAATAATTTTCTGCTATGATAATATCTTCTAGTTAACAATTCTGATTAATCTATCCTTTAGGCCTTACATTTCAAAATTATTATCAATAATCAAATAATATTATCTGTATTCCAATTTGAAGATTAATACATAAACAGAATTGAGCATACATTACCATAATATATACATCAAGTACAATAGAGGTTGATTTAAAATTGCACTGAAAACATAAATAAATGCATAACCTTACTAAAATAGAAGAGAATTTCTTTTTGAATAGAAACAAATTAAAAATATCTTTTATTACACCATAGCAAGATTTTTTATTTTGCAAGATAATTCTTAAAGTATTAACTTCTGCCAGAGACGTATATTACATAATATACGTCTCTGCTTCTGCCATGTACAATTTCCTTATTGTCAGTATTAAGTATGTCAAGTCTAATGACCTTTACTGTGGTGTCTTAATTTAATTATCATGGTATTAATTGACTTGAGTTCATGAGCAAAATAGTGATTACATGTTGCATGCATGTATTCATAATGATATACTTTATTTTTTTCAATATTATTCTATTGCAGCTTCTGTCGTGTTCATTTATGTAGTTTCACAATTGCATTGAGTTTAATTTATATTCCATGTCTTCATATGATTTCACAAGACTCATCTCTATATATACAAAGTCACCAATATCATGTAGAGTTCTTTTCTATAGCTAAAATTGCTCTATTCTTCAATCATTGAAAGTTGCTGATTTGTGATTTTTCTCCTTCCATATTTTAATCTATAAGTCATTTTCTATCTTCACCTAATTTAAGAATCTTCATAAATTTATGGTTGCTCGTTATTGTACATATGCTAGCTGTCAATTTCATGTCTGCATTTGGTCAATTAGATCTTACTTGGTTCTGATCTTGCTTTCCCCCTTGAGTTATCTTGTATGATGTGATTTCCTTTATTTGAAACAATAAACTTTTAAAATGGGTCCTTTTTTCCCATATACGGTATATTTTGTTTTCTGGCTGTTTGGCAGTTGCATCCGATTAATCTGCTTTCAGCTATTGTCGTGTCTTGTCCAACAAAATTTCCTTTTCTTATAAACATTAATTTGCTGTTCCTTTCTTTATTTTTCCGTCTTTGATCTATTTGGTGCAAGTGTCAATTTTATTAACCAATAATTGATATAAAGAGTCCGTTCTGTGGTTGGTATTGACTATTGGGATATACACCTATTCAAAACTTCCTCAAACGCTCTTTCCTTGTCTTCTGTTTTTCTACATGCAACATGTTTACTTTAATTACCCTTCATAACTCAATGTCATGGTTACATCTTTTACTGTATTTATTCTACTGAACTGGGCTCTTTCTCAAGAGAATTTCAATTCTCAAACATTTTATCACTCTATTGTTTTCTATCTTCACCTAAGAATCTTCAGATATCTATGGTTGCTCTCCATTATTTTAAATGGTTTTGTCTGTTTTATAGTCAGCCTCTACATAGGTTGTTTCAGTATGTTTCAATATGGACTCCACCTCATCATTTTCATCTGTACATGTGAATTATTGCCTTCATTTTGTAGGTAACACTGAAGTTGTTAATAAGTGATTAGTTGAATAATAAAAGGCTTTCTTATTTTCTCCTATTCTTGGTGCATTTACCTTCCTTAGAGATCTAAATACTCAATTTGCATCTTAATATCTTGTGGTTATAGCAACCTCTGAACTTTCAAGACACACATGTCCAACACTTACATTCTTTGTTGTCTTGTTATTAATGTGACCCTGGTAAAATAGTAGTTTTCATCATTGCAATGAAATGAATTAAGATGAACTTACATACTGTGTCACATATCAAGTCTGTCTGATTACCATGTCAAATTGTTTAGTGAGTTGAATTATAGAAATGATATTCTCCTATTCTTTGAATACAAGCTCAAACAGTGTGTTAATTCATGTATATAAGGTCTCTGGTGGAACCATGTTTATTTGTCTGTTCCTGGAAAATCTGTTGGTTACTTGTATATGGAAGTTTTCTCAAAATCTGATGAAATTTAAGGAAGTTATTGTGGGAAAATGAATAATAATGATATTGACATATCAGAATGCAATATAATTAATGTTATTTATTATGTATTACTTTTATTCAGTATCTGAGTTTCCTTTGGTATTTGCATGTTATAAATGCTTATGAAGTTTAATAAAAAAAAAGAAGTCTAATGAAATTTAAAAAAAAGTTATTTGTGTGGAAACAAAAAAGTTTAAACAGACAGATAAATGAAGGTGACACCAAAATACACCCTATCCTAATTTTTGACAGGCATATGCTTGCATCCAGTGTTCATTGCAGTTATAATTATTTTTTCTTCTGCAGGAACAATAATGAAGGTTGCCATTATTCCTGGGAATGGAGCTGGAGATGTCTTCAGTGCAAACTGGTATGGCTGGGCATATGAGAAAATAAATGACATTCCCGGCGTGACCGCTGACCTCCGTAACATGCCTGACCCCATAACTGCTCGGGAGAGTATCTGGATCCCATTCATGCGTGGCGAAATGTCATGTGATGAATCAACAATTATCATTGGGCACAGCTCTGGTGCCGAAGCTGCCATGAGATTTGCAGAAAAATACAAGGTCAAGGGCATCATATTGGTCTCGGCCTGCATCACTGACCTTGGTGACGAAAACGAGCGGGAGAGTGGATATTACAGCCGACCTTGGGAATGGGAGAAAATTAAGGCCAATACAGAATTTATAGTTCAGTTTGGGTCGACAGATGACCCTTTTATTCAATGGGAAGAGCACCAGCAAGTGGCAGATGGACTCCAATCAGCACTGCACAAGTTTTCTGACCGAGGACACTTTATGAACTCTGTATTTCCTGAGCTCATCAATGTTGTTAAATCAAAACTGTGTTGAAAAAACTTTATAAGTTGAAATTTACATTATAGCTTTAAATTGGTCATGTTTATACTCAGTGCTTGAACTATATAACTATATGTGACCCAGTCAACAACAATGATGTGGGAAAATGAAAGAAATATCACTCACACTGTATGTGCTGTAAATATGCATACGTGAACAAAATGACATATATTGCAGCATTATTGCTCAAGTGAAAATTCCAACACAATGCAACGATTTACACTGTCAAAACACAAAAAAATCCATAAAAAAGCATTATACTGTTATGACCAAGTGTTTATTAGGTAGCTTGCTTAAATAATGAATAAAACATACCAATGATTTATGTGTCTTCCTATACTGTTTTACTCATGTACCTAAATTATTGGTCCATGCAACCAACCAAAATTAATGATAAGGAGCTGTCAAGTTTGTTCAAATGAATGACCTTGACCTCATTCAATGTGACAGGGGTTAATGCATAGGGTCATGGCAATTGCATGGCCTTAATAATGCTTGGGTGAATGACATTGTTTAGCCTGCTGATAAGAAGGGCTATAAAGTTTGTCTCAATAAATTTGAATTGAAACTTCTTCCTTTGGTAATGGGATGTCAAATATTTCGGAGAAAAAATTCTTCTATATTGAATTAACAATCCTCTTGCCCCGTTATTATGTATCATACCAAATATGGTGAAAGTTATGGGGTCACACTCTTCTATTAAAAGAAAATCATTCTCTAGTCCCAAGGATTCAACTTTAAATAAAATCTGATGAGTTGTTCAGGAAGAGTAATGTTTTAAAGGAGAAAGTTGACAGACGCTGCACATGGCATAGGCTCACTTTGACTGGTCCTTCATATGAGGCGAGCTGGAGGTGGAAAAACTATGACTAGCAGTGAATATTAAAACCTTTATGAAAACATCCCGCTCTTTCAACCAAAAGATTGTACCAATGTAATTAAATAAAAGAAGCAATATTCTATCCATAATGCCATGAATCTCATGACGGGAAAGTTGTTCAACTAAACCTTAATTTATGGCAGTTTTTCGTTATGGGCCAATTCCATGTCCAAAACTGATTTTCATTACACTGACACTCATCTATGGAGTTTTGTGGAAAAATTACGAATTTATTTAATACTAAAAACAATCGTAATTCCCGATATCTTTCAGCTAAGGTAATTTTTGAAACTCAATATGGAGACATCTTTATCGGAGATAACTGTAAATTAAAGATATAATTTCATGGCTGATACTTAGTGTTCTGTGTGCTTATACAAAACATTGTTTATTACTTCAGTTTTTGTTGTGCTAACAATGTTTTGCAAGGATATGAATTTGAAATATCTGACATTAACTACAATTTGTTTTCTATTCCAGTTTCCTTATTACATTGTGAATATGTTTTTCGTACCATGTGCTCCGAGTGAAAGGAAATGTTATTTATGCAAAAAACAACTACAACAAAAATCAGACTAAAACTTTATTCATCCATTTATTGACGAATAAGGCAATTATTTCCCCTAATATAATCATTGTATATAGATCACTAAAAAAAATATCACAGTAATGTCAATCAATGACAAAACCCATAAAACATAAGCAGTCTGATCTTTAAATGAGCCCTGAGTTTGCCAACATTTTCACAAGTACCAGAAATCCATCATTTTTTCCTAAAGATTAATCCTAACTTGCAAAAAATCTGAAAAATTACTTTCTCCACTTAAAACTTATTTTAAAAGCTGTGCATTTTGTATAATAATACTGATATTATGAAGAAAATTCCCATTACTTCATAATGAAAAGAAACAGGATCATTTTCTGAAGGCACCGTACCAGCACTAAGGGCTAATCTTTTCTTTGTATAGTAAATATCATGGAAACTTTGGTGTCACCTTTGTAGCTTTAACAGTCCCAAGTTTAATAATATGAAAGTTTGAATTTTCTGCAACAAACTAACTTAATTCCTGCTTTGAAGAGATATAAGCCTGTATTCTACGCAAGTTAGTAACATGTGAGCATGAAAGTAAATGTTTTAAAACATGTCATTTTCATCAATGTATAACCACATGAAAAGTTGAACTAATGCCTATGGAATATAGCCAATTAGCAGAGTATAGTACAAAACAAAATACATCATGTACTTTTTTAAGAGACATTTTGGTACTCAAATTCATTAACTATACTAAATAAGGGTAAAATAATGCCACTTTTCTATTTTCAATCAAACAATAAATGTGAAGCTAGCTGTAGAGATTTAATCCTGAGTTTACAGTATGAACCAAGGTCCAAGATATGACTGTCAGCAGTCATGATAATGTAGGTGTAGAAATTTTAGTCATGAATAAACAAAGTAGGTAATGTAACACATTTGATCTTTTTATACTTGTTCCAATGACATTGTGACATTGACATGTTTCAATTATTTCCAACAGACTAAGTAAGAAGTTACAACCCTCATTCCTAAGGACCATCAACATACAGCAGTTTATTTTACCTTTGTATCCGATTGTAATTCTGTGCCTGAGAAATAAGCATCCAAAGTATAATTCAGTAAAACCTTTATATAACGCCCTCATTTTATTTGCCATCCCGCTTACTGCCAACATCTTCTGGCCATCTCAAATGAGGAGCTGTATCACAAGAAGTCAAGCAAAGGAGATGGAGGTGGATTAGACACGTCTCCAGAGCACACCCAGATTCCATCCCTAGGGTAGCAAGGAGATGGACACCACCAGGAAAAAGGAAGAGAGGAAGACCAAAGGAAACCTGGAGATGGTCTGTTGAAAAAGAACTAAAAGAGAAAGACTGGACATGTGGACAAATACACCAGTGGTCCTTAAGAAGACATAAATGGAAATCTCTGGTGATGGCCTTATGTGCAAACCAGCACGAAGAGGACTAACTTACTTACTACCACCATAGTTCAAGGTCTCCTTTTCTTAAGAATTCCTTTTCCTTTCCCTCATTTTATCACCAAACTCCTTTATAATGCCAACATTTCTGTGGAAAATGTTGGAATTATAAAGGATAACTGGTTTTACTGTACATGTATAAACTTAAACTTTTTCCTCTTTATTGCAAATATCTTGGGAGATTTTGTGTCATCTAATCTCTAGTAGTTTTAACAGCCCCAAGTAAAACAAATTTGAAGGTTTAAATTTTTCTGCAAACTGAATTCCTGCTCAGAGGAAAAGTTATTTTGTTTCGTACAAAAGTTAGTAAATATGGGCATTTAAACAAGTTTAGCAACAAAATACATATTAGTACTAAGATAGAGAAATTTTATTCTTGACCTTATATAGGAATGTAACAGGAGAAGACTGGAATTTGAACCTGGGACCTCCAGTGCTCTACCAATTGATATACTTGGTTGCTGTGATTGAACCAGTCCAGTTCTGCTGTACAACCCAGATTCAGGTATCCTCTTGCCAATCGTACATCCCATACTTGAAACCATGATTTTGTCACAGTAACCACTGTAACATGACAGGGAATATGCACAGCCAGACCAGGACCAAACTTTGTGACCTCAGCAGTTAAACTCTAGACAGATACTCTTCCAATTGAGCTACTCTGTTGCTAAATATCAACACATTCCATCACCACAACAGGAACAAAAGGCAATACAAAGGCGATTCTCTGAGAGTTAAACTTTGTATTTAGTCGCTGACCAAGTTCCATATAAATTCAAAGATGCATAGGGAAGTAACAGCATGGAAATAACAAGCCATTGGGATTGATATGTCTCGCCTGTGCCCCGCTTTGACCATCAATGCACATATCGCAAAAACTTAATGTTGATGGAGATGCTGACAAAGTCAATGGACCATGAAAGGTTGGCCGCATACAGCATTTGATGCATGGGTTGAGATGTATTACCTAAGATGCATCTAGGGTCCAAGTTTGTTTGGTTTAGCACCTATACTTTCAGAGAAAGTAACTTCAACGCAAAAACTTCATGTTGACGCCGCCATCGCTGGAAAAGCAACACCTATGTCTCGCTTTCACTTCGTGGCGGCAAGACAAAAATGTTTATGGTGGGCTGTATGAAGTTGCTAAACCTTATTGTGACCCCTGATGGCAGGCATAAACGTAGGTTACAGTGACCTAATTATAGTATGCATACTGCACTCACCCTTTCCAAGGTGTCCCACCATATTTGTAGTACCCACATAAAATTTGAAAAAATAAAAATAAGAAGGTCAGTGATCTACTTATAAATGTGGTATGCTGAGCACTCCTACATGTAGTACTGAAGATGTCGCCTTGCACCAAATTTGGGGTCCTGACTCTGAATAGTACATGAATATGCCCTGAAGAAATATCTTTGAGAATTGGCATGAATTCTGCTCATCACCATTCATGGCCCGGTTTCCAAAAAGATATCAGCTGGTCAAGTTTAACTGAAATCCAGTACAATTTCAATATGCTAATTACATTTGCAGATGTGCATGAGGTCTGCTCATTCAGCCTTTGTGTTCCAGATCAAAAGTAGCCTCTATCCTCCATATATCTGCTGATAAAGTTCCACTGATATTGCATCATATTAAGGATAGGTGTTGTGTGAACAACAGATTGCTCAATGAACAGATGGATTGACAAAGAACAATTCCATAATACTACCTGTCAGAGATGGGTATAGAGCAACACACAGTAAAACACCTTTACGACAAACATGCATATATAAGACAAATTTCTGAATCCCTGATTTTAATTTCACTTATATAAAAAAAAATTTATTATAAGTAATATTTTACGAATGACTGATTCAGCGGAACTGGACACTTACTGTTATAAACGTGTTTAAGTGTAATTCTTCTAAAAATTATCAACAATTTCATAAAAAAAATCACAAGTAGGGTTTCATTTTTCACATGTAGCATAAGTCCTTTATCATTGTATATCAGTTTGCTGCCATTAGATATACATACAGGATTACCATTCACCTAACATATTGATCCATCCACAGCAAACATTTCACACATAACAAAACTATCAAACAATTACTGTATTTGCCATATTAAGCACCCTGTTTTTTTAATGTTATTGTTTGATTACAGATACTTAAAAGAGAGCTGGTTTCAACTAGAAAACCGAATCTTTCATTAAGTATCCATTTTTTCTGCTTCTTTTCCTTAGAAATACTTCATCAGACATCTTTTCTGTTTAACAGAATATTTCATATCTGATAATAGCCATATAGAGGCTATAATATTGAAATGTGCTTACCTAAGCAAGACAATTTAAACTAACCGTAATATAGTTCAGACACCTTTAATATAAAGGTTTCTTTTTTTCTTAGAAACAGGGAGGATGCCTATTGTGGCAATTATTCTATTCATAGTAATTTATACACCAGCCTTATTTTTCTAAAATTTTTCCCATGCATTTGTTCTTTGAAACACATTTAAGTCATATCTATCATTTCATTTGAATTACACACAGACTTATGTTATTCATTCATAAATATTCAATATTGATGAATTCTTCTGTAGATGAACAGACTTCCACTACTCTGAGAGACTATTTCATTACCCTCCCGTATCAAAGTGCTGCCCATTAGTTTTCACCCTCAAAATATAAGCACTATATACAGAAAGTATGAGGTAAAAGTTGCAGGGATGAAATATTGCTGACCATTCAGACATGGATAGCATGCAGGAGAATTCAAAAAGTGACCTAGCAGGTTTTCATATTCATAGATCCCACAAATTATTAGTATTCATTTGACACACACACCTAAGTTCTTCTGTTTATAAAACACACCTATTGCATTTAAGAAAATAAATCAACATTAACATACCACACATGACAACAATGAACTTTTTATACAAAATTATGCAAGTGATGTGGGGAGACATCTGGCCCCTTACAGAAAGTTTTAGGATGAGAGTGCTACCGCATTTCCTTGTAAGCATCTCTAAACTCTCTTAAATATATTAGTTAACCATCATCATATGGCATTACAATATTTTTACTGGTCGAAAATTAAAATTACAACCGTGTACCTATTTCATCAACTTTTTGAATATTCTTTTTACAATCAAAGACCGATCTTTTTCTTTATAACTTTGACTAGGAAAAGGATTTGACATCAAACACAGCTGTTTTACGAATCAAAATTACTTGATATTTCTTCTAAATAACTCCTGAATAATAATTTTACTGTCTAGCTGTGTTGTACAAAGTGTCATGCAAAATATAGAATATTTAAAAAAGAAAAAGAAGATAAATTAAAAATTTCTCATGTGAGCAAACTGTAGGAGTTACTTTAGTAAAATGTTTCCTACCAATGGTATCTGAAATCTTGCTTGTAATATTGGTGTACCCTAACTCACCACCACCACCACTACATTTGCCTAGTTACAGTACTAAGATGTATTCTGCTTACCTGGGCCCAGTTGTTCAAACAGTGATTAGTGCAAGTTTATTTTTTTGTGTATCTTTAAAACACAGCTATTAACCGAGTTTAAATTTTTGAGTTAGCAAATACTTTAGAGGGTAAGCTGCATGCAAAATTATAAGCTTTTACCTTATATGGTGACCAAAATTACTAGTGGTTGAAAAAATGTCGTTAAACAGTGATTACGCTAATCACCTTTTGAAAAACTGGGCCCTGGTATTCAAATTACCACTGTTCTTGCATTCAAAATTTCATGAGATACATTTTCACAATAATTGTGAACTTTGCACAAATGTTTACAGTAAACATTGCCAACCTCAATGAAGCCCAATGAGAGGATCTACCTCTACCAGGTTTTTTCAATGTGTTAAGACTTTAGATGTCATCACGGAGTAACATCATTTCAGTTATTGAGATCATATTTCCATTTTATCAAATAATTTCATACCTTTTTCTGAATAACATGGATTGTTCTTCAATTCAATTCAATGTACTTAATCTAAAACAAACCACATTTCAGAGCAAACTTTACTCAGGCACAATTTAACAAGTAAGAGATAGCTGTCATGGTTCTTTTTGCAAATTCAAATCCTTTCAAATAAATTTTTGAAAGAACAATTTGCAAAAATAAGAACATATACATTGTTATAATAAAAATCTAAGTGTTTTTTTCCTACCATTGTTATATGATTTAGTAATGCATGAATTACAAATTCAATTCATAAGGACTTTATACATGTATAACAGTAGCATATTTTCATCAAATCAGATTTTCTTAAAATTTGCTCTGTAAACCACTACTGAATACATCTTCATAAATACCTGGTAGTCAAATGTAGTATGGAAGTAACTCCTTCAAATTCATTGCGTAACACTCTCACACATATAGGCAGTATTATCATGTAACAGCCAAATCCTTATATGCTTATTATAGTTTAGAAAAGCGTGACTTTTAAAAAAAAAAAAACTCTGACTAAACTGTTATATGTTCATCTAACTTCTCTAAGGGTAAAACCATCTTATGATAACAACAGCAATGGAAATCAGGATAAGTAAACAGAACTTCTGACATATTCACTAAACTTGTTTTCAGGAATCCTTACCTGGTAAATTAATATCAGCTATAAAAATTTATAAGAGCTCTTGGACACTTTCCCTCGGGAAAGGGCCATAATAGAAATTAATAATAAAAGATACTATAAAGATTTTGGCTGAAACAGAATTTAACTAGCACCAACTCAACCATTCACATCTTGGTATAAAAAAATACATTTGTTACATTCATCCTATGGTTCACACACATCATTTGGTACGTGTGAGTACGGCATTAGCTACATTGCCAAGGGATTCCCTGAATACGGAGGGAGCTAGATGGGAAAGCTGGTACATTGCCTCCTTACTGTGCTCCTCTGCTAGTACCCGAGTCTGTTCCACCCCATTACTCTGCAAGTGGAGACAAAACTAATAATTTATCGTTTCATAAACTGATATAATTTAATCTTGCTTGTAACAAGCATTTTCATTGGCTTACAAATTTATGTTATCAGCCCATAACATAAACAAGAGGCCCAAGAGGGCCTGTATCGCTCACCTGAATATTTAAGCAGTCATAGCAAAATATTCTCATTAAATATTATATTGCACTAAAAATATTTCCCTCGCAAACTTTGTTGGCTCCATCTGTTGAAACTACCAGCAAAATATTATTATAAGATTCTATGCTTTTTGATTCTTCTTCAGAAGTTGGTTGACATATTTTTCCCTGTGATCTTGTAAGTAGGTCAATGTCATTTTCCTTCTCAAATTGGTTAGCTCTATTCCAAAAAGCTACCAGCCAAATCTTATGAATCCATTCCTTTTAGTTCTCAAGAACAAATCCATTAAAATGTTGTTGACCTCTGTGACCTCTAAAGTAGGTTGAGGTCATTTTCATTTGCAAACTTTGGTGAGCTCTATCCCGGGAAGTCACCAGCCAAATATTATAATTTTATGCCTTTTAATTCTTCAGATGTAGCTGTTTGAACTGTTTGACATATTTGAACACTGTGACCTTGAAAGTAGGTCAAGGTCATTTTCAATCGCAAACTTTGTTTGGCTCTTTCCCAGGAAGCCACCAGCCAAATATAAAGATTCTATACCTTTCAGTTCTTCAGAAGAAGTCGTTTGAAGTGTTTGACACATTTGACCCCTGTGACCTTGAAAGTAGGTCAAGGTCATTTTCATTCTAAAACTTTGTTGGGCTCTATCCCAGGAAGCCATCAGCCAAATATGAAGATTCTATACCTTTTAGTTCTTTAGAAGAATTCGTTTGAAGTTTTTGACATATTTGACCCCTGTGACCTTGAAAACAGGTCAAGGTTATTTTCGTTCTCAAACTTTGTAGGGCTCCTACCAACGAAGCTTTCAGCCAAATATCATGACTTTAGGCCTGTCCGTTCTTTAGAAGAAGTTGTTTAAAGGAAAAGTTGACGGATGAGGACGGACGGACGACGCGCCACGGCATAAGCTCACTTGGCACTTCGTGCCAGGTGAGCTAAAAATGACGTCGTTTGTAACATCACTTTTGATTGGCTGATACAGCAGCGCAATCATTTCTAAAAGAAAAAGCCCATCAATAAAAGTGGATTTCCACAGGGATTGTGTATAATAGATTAAATTATAAGGATAAACTTGAATATATTTTTCATGTTATGGAGCTATAACACAAAAAAAACCGGAGTGTACTTTCATCATAAACGGAGAGTACACTCTGTATTTTTGTGTTATATCTCAATAACAAGTAAAATATATTCAAGGTAATCCTTAAGAAACACATACAAGCAAACAGTCAACTTACTGGACCTACAATGTTTTGCTTGGATAATAACCCGTTGAAACTTGTCTTACCCAAACAAACATCTGACTAATAGTTCTGCAGGGTTTCAGATTAGTTACATCCATCCAACTTTAATACATAGAAATATAGAATGGGACCAAGTTGTAGGTCTGGTTTATACAGGTTTCTCTACTATGTAGAATCAAAGTATATGGATGTTTTAATTTATTCTAGAAAGCAGTAACAAACTTGAACCCTCAGCTTAAAAGGTAACCCCTTTGCAGCCATCTTGTTCTTGGTTCAGTTCCACAATTTAACATGCATAATTACGGACCAAGAGAAACGATCCTGTGAAATTCCAGAAAGCTTTTTCAGTACTGTCTAGAAAACAACATTAAGAAACTTTGCCTGCCAAATTTAGGCAGCCGTGTTGTTCTTTCATTCAGTCTCAAAACTGATCATGCACAACTAAGGATCATGATAAAAGTCCTTGTGAAATTTGAGAAGATCCACCAAGTACTTCTTGAGAAATAGTTATAACAAACTTTAACTATTGAAGATGGTCACCTGGCAGTCATCTTGTTTTCCTAACAGTCCCAAAATTAAACATGCACAATGAAGGACTAAGGGAAACCTACATACAAAATTTCAGAAGATACTTTGAGCACCTTTGGAGGATTAGTAACAAGAGGCCCAAGGGCCTTAGCGGTCACCTGAGTTATATACCATAGGTACTGGTAGCTTTATTTTATTGTTGAGATGTGATGTGGAAATCAGCATGTATACTAAGTGATCAAAGGATCAGAATTTTAAAATATTGGTAAATGTTCTCTTTGGGGCCTTGCCCTAGCCTCTGGGGATGGGGCAGGAATTCTAATTCACCAAAGATGATTCTGACCAAGTTTGAATAATTTTCTGCTGAAAATGGATAAAATATACCCAAAAATGTTAGCTGCCTATAAACTATAGTAAACTTTACCCCCTCCCCAAGGGGGAACGGATGGCTCAGGGGTTCTGAAATTGACAATTTCAATAAAGCTCCTGATGATCTTTACATCCATGCACTGAAATTGACTGTAATACCTCCGAGTCTGGAGAAGAAGATTTTTGAAATATTGGTAAATTTTCCCTTTGGGGCCTGCCTAGCCCCTAGGGTTGGGTAGGAATCCCAATTTTACAATTTAAAACTATCTTCCTCCAAGGATAATTCTCACCAAGTAAGAATAATTTCCTACAGAAAGTTGTCAAAATATACCCAAAAGTGTTATTTCCCTATATAAACTATAGTAAACTTTACCCCCTCCCCAGGGGAAAAGGGATGGCCTGGGGGTCCTGAAATCTACAATTTAAATAAAGCCCCTGATGATCTTTCCATCCATGCAGAGAAAATGACTGTAGTACCTCTGGAGTCTGGTGAAGATTTTTTTTGAAATATTGGTTAATTTTCCCTTTGGGGCCCCACCCAGGCCCCTGGGGTTTGGGTAGGAATCCCAATTTTACAATTTTGTAGCCTCATCTAACAAGGATGATTCTGACAAAGTTTAAAAAAAATCCATCCACTGGTTCTTGAGAAGAAGTTGAAAATGTAACAAGAGGCCCAAAGGGCCTGTATCACTCACCTGTTTCTTTTGTTACATGCAATTGACATATAGGTAACTTAAGACCAAATTTAGTAACTAGAACACAAGACATTTTAACATCTTTTAAACGGTTCTGAAATTATTGTTGTGCGAAACTTGAAATTATAATTATTCAAGCTTTTAACCATATTGACCTTTGACTCCCGACTTGCACTTTAAGTTGACCTTTGACCTCATTACTGTTATAAAGAAAACAATTCACACAGCTGGTTTGCATAACATACCCAGTATCATGACTCTAGTCCAAATGGTTCTTAAGATATTGTTCTTTGAAGTTTTCAACATATTTGACCCCTGTGACCTTGAAAGTAGGGCAAGGTAATTTTAATGAGGAAAATTTATAGCACTTCATCCCAGGTACCTACTGGCCAAATATCATGACGCTGAGACTTGTAGAATTTGAGAAGAAGATTGTTAAAGCCTTTGACCCATGTTGACCTTTGACCCCGACTTGCACTTAAAGTTGACCTTTGACCTCATTACTGGTATTGAGAAAAAAGGATTTGCACTGCTGTCTACATAACATTCCCAAGTATCATGTCTCTAGTCCAAATGGTTCTTAGGATATTGTTGTTTGAAGTTTTTAACATATTTGACCCCAGTGACCTTGGAAGTAGGTCAAGGTCATTTTAATGAGTAAACTTTATAGCACTCCGTCCCAGGTACCTACTGGCCTTCAGGCCAGGTGTGCTAAAAAGTTTACGCACGACGACGGATGGAAAGTGATCGGAATAGGTCACTTGAGCAAAGCTGAGGTGACCTAATAAAACTAATCGATTTAAATACAGATGATGGACCACAAAGGAAAGGCGGATTGAACAGCACACCATCATCAGATGATGAGCTAAAATACTTACATTAGCAACCATTTTCCTTGCCCTTTCTACATCTCCTTCCATAGAAAATCTCCTCATTATCATAGAGTTGAGCTCTGGATGGTGATTGGTGGCAAACAGAACAGGAGCAGTGGCCAGCCCAAGGCGGAGATCTGCAGCAGTGGGCTTCCCCATCACATGGTCACAGGAGGTAAAATCTAACAGGTCATCTATCAACTGTAAAATAAATATAAATAAAATAGATAAATATACAACATTTGATAAAGCGCCCTATCTAACCAGAATGAGCCACTCTAAAGCGCTTTATAGTACCTAAATATACAATTTATACAATCAATACAATAAGCATGTACATTAATCAATAGAATATTGAGGAATATGCAAGGAGTTGCCTTATCAGGCGCTAACTACTAGTCCTATATATACCACCTGGCTAATATCTCCCTATGTGTGTATGCCTGCTTGTGTACTGGAGATGTATTGTGTTCTGCTTGTAGTGGAACCGTGCTTCCAACGGTATCATTTATAGTGCCACCTCACTTGAATGCTACCACACAGATACAGCAACATCCAACCCAGACCATTTTATACTCCAGCTGGGTTGTTGGAGTTGTGTGGGCAGGAGAAAAACACTTTCTCTGAATATTCCATGCGTACAACGACTTCGGAGATCGAACCCCAGCCACCTGCGTGGAAGACGGAAGTGTTAACCACTCGACTAATCCGCCCATTTCAAGGTAATCAAGGAGATGATTAGTAACCAAGTTAAGTTCAGTGACTTATAGGAAGCACAGATAAAAGTCTTATATGTCATCTTTAACTGTGATATAACAGTCCAGGTCAGTAACAACGAGACCAGAGGTGTTAACCTTCCTCATCATATGGTAATCCTATAGAATCTTCCCCTACCATGAGGGTATGACAGAATAATCCCTATCCATGAAGTGATATATTGATTATTGATTGTTTAATCCTCGGCTTGCTTCATGCCTCAGCTTAGACAATCAAGGAGATCATCTGGTCATCATGCCCCTTAGCTCCCTTGGGGATAAGCCCCTCCATTTGTACATTTTTTTATCATCACCACTTAAATATGCTTTCAGACAAATATAACTGTCATCCCCTCTGTTTGCACCTTTTTAAATCATTATCTTAAGAGTTTGCTTCCAACCAAATATGGTTGATATCCATTACACAGTTCTAAAGGAGAGTTGACTAAAGAAATACCTTCAAATACATCTTTTTTTGTCCTACTCCCTGCCCTTTAGGATTGGTGGATATATATCCTGACTTCATTACAACATCAAGTGTCCATTTACCTGAAATGCTACTCCTATATTCCTGCCATATTGAAATGCTATTTCTACAACATCATCTGGACATTCAGCTAGGACAGCCACCTGTGAAAAAAAATAAAAAGATAAAAATTAGTGTTGTCCCGATGATCGATTATAATCGATATTTAATCGGAAAGGCAACCGATTCCCGACAATGAGATGTCAACATCGATGATTGTTTTCAAAACCAAAAGTGTGAGTTCTAATTTCATTTTCACTAAGAGAGAGAGCAGGAAAAAAAGTGTTAGGGGTTGCTTCAACGCTGAAATTTCATTAGTAGTATTAATAAAAGAAAAAGCCATGCCATTATTAAAAAAAGTAATATTTTTTTAAGGATTATGCAACGGTAGGCTTACCAATTAATAATTGAAAAATCAATTGGTTGACACTAATCGATTATATCCGATCATCGATGTTGAAATCTCAACCAATTCCCAACACTAGTAAAAATTAATGTTTCATTTTCATAAGTTATGTGGATAAAATAAAACTATCTTATGATTCTACCAAACCCAAGCAGCTGTGAAGACCATAATATCTGGGTGTACTTTTGGAATGTGTCAAAGTTATCCCTGACATTCTTTCCATTTCAAGACATTTTGTGACCTTTTATGCCACAGCATAATTTTTTACAATATTTGTTAGAGGTTGTTAACTTAAATTGTTTAATTTTTCATATAATTTAAAAGTAATGTAGATTTTTTCATTTGTTTTTTTTATTAATCATAAAAATCATCTACAAAATACACCAAAATTAATTATCTCTCCAGATTATGGCAGTCCAGCGAAGAGCGACAAAGTGCCTTCCGGGGATGAGAGACCTCACCTACAGTCAGAGACTTGAGAAACTTAAACTACCAACGTTGGCCTTCAGGAGATGTAGGGGAGATATGATAGAACTGTACAAAATTATAAACGAAATATATGATACAGAATGTTGTAATGCAATCACACTTTGGAAAGATGCCGCTGATCGTCACAGTAACAGAGGACATAGCAAAAAAGTATACCCTAAGCGTGCAACAATGATGTTTAGGAAAAACTTTTTTTCAATAAGAACAGTGACAATATGGAACGATCTGCCTGAAAATGTTGTCTCCGCACCAAATGTAAATGTATTTAAAACAGGCTAGATACCCACTGGAAACATCAAGAACTTTTCTTTAACTACAAATCATTAATCAAACCATAGACATTAACGTGTACCGAATAGAAATATATATATTTATGTATTGTGTAATATAAGAGTCTGGTATAGAGGACTTTCACTAGTCCTGAACCGGAAATAAACTTAACTTAACTGAACTTAACTTAATTATGTACAGATTATTCTTCTGATATATAAACACATGTCATCATGCCTATAAGAAACTTACAGCTTTGCAAGTATTTGCTATAAGGCTAGCAGTTTTCTTGAAGGTTTTTTTGAGATAGTGGTTGAAACGGGCATTTTCATCTTCTTTAGACCCTAACTGCATAAATTCTCCTGTTAAAATATGAAATACATGTAATACAGTTATTTTTTCCATATTAAGACTACTGGTATTTACTAGCTGATTTTACTGTTTTATTTCAGAACTTTTTCGAGTATTTTGTTTGTTGACAAGTAATATTAACCAGCACAGAATTTGACCATTGAAATATTATTTACGCTTATTACTTCAAATCTATAGTGTACATGATGCTCGAGAAGTCATGAGCTAACTTCTTGATTCTGGAAGTTATACTTAGCATACACGGCATCAAAATAAAGTGGTACATAATAACTGCTATCATTTTGAAATTTGCAAAATGTGGCACAGGAACTATTCATTCATTTACCCTTAAATTGAAACCTAAAATGTTTACCTCTTAGTTCAGATACATTGATATGATACAATATTGCACGAATAATCCTTGAGGGGGTCATAGGGCCATTGACCCCTCAATACTGAAATTGACCTCTCCATGTTCCAATTTTCTGTTAATTTTACATAGAATGGCCCCTCTTATTTTTGATATTGACTAAAAATGGCTGAAATATCCCACTGCTCTCAAATCCAGGATTTTCCCTACAATATGTTTTTAAAATTCTATTAATACAAAATGCTTACCTCGAACCAAGTCTTCTATAACCCGAGCTAAAATATAAACAACCTCTTCATTTCTGATCTTGGCAATAGCTACGGAAGCCACTGATAGAATGTAGTCACCAGCTAAGATTGCCTGTGTGAAAAGAAAGGAAAGGCTTAAACCAGACCAACACTTTTATGAATCAGTGGGAAAAAAGGAAAAGATTTTTCATGTTTCAAAATTCATGAATTTAACAAAATCAAACAATGCTAATCACTGATTAACAGCTAGTCCTTTCAGGATTACACTGTTAATAAAATAAATGGAATGAATATATACTATCAAATACTATTACTGGTATGAACTTTTACAGACCTACTGTATGACTTGTTCCACCTAATAACATATTTTTTCACATGTTGCACATAATTTTTCTCACCTGGAAATAATTTTGAGCAAGTAGAATAATTGTGATAAAAAAAAACTCACATATTTCTTCTATTTTTGACTACCACATACAAATTTTCTGATAACCTACTACAGATGATTATGAAAACAACTATTTTACATAACAATTTCAGCTGAAAAAATGTTTGGCAATATTAAACTAGTACAGACCTTCCTTTGCCCCCATAAAGTATCTACAGTAGGCTTTCCCCTCCGGGTGTCCGATGCATCAATGACGTCATCATGGATTAAACTTGCTGTATGAATCATCTCAGCTATCATTGATACCTCTTTCTGGCTCTCTAGTAAACTGTTAAACACATGAGTGACTCATATTTAAACATATAAGCTTTATGTCCTTGTTAAAGAATACTTAGCGTTATCCATTAATGACTTGAGAGATAACATTTATCAACTAGTGACAGGTTTTTTGTAGAAAGATAAATTAAGTTAACACTGAATTTGACTATGTATATAACTCTTTGATATTCCACAGGCCTTTGATGAAATATCTATTATACAATGATATGTACAAATAGTTAAACTCATATAACTATGTTAGACAATAACCATTTTCCCCAACAGTTTTGTTTTGTAAGTCCAAATGCATACAGTATTAAATAATGAATAATATACATTGCATTCAAAAACAAAACTCTTAACGGGTCTGATTTCAAAAAAACACTTTTCAACTTGGGAGTTTTTCAATGGAGTAAAAAGACAACAATGACTTTGCTAAAGGGTTTTAAAACTATTCATAACAAGGATACATTTTCTTTCCAATACCGGGTAGATAAAAAAGTTAGCTGATGTTGATTTTAAACAATCAAAATTTGTGAAATGAAACATTGAAATATAAACTAATTACAGTTTAATACATCTTTTTACAAAAAACCCCACTAAGTTGCACTAACATGGCACATTGTGCATACCTCTTTATCTTTCTTGCATATATTTTAGCCATTTGTCTTTCAAACAAGATAATCGACCATCAATTCTCTACTATGATATTCATGAATCACAGTACACTTTCCTCTTCCAGATAATAATGCATGCCTTCAGCCTGATGTTTTATTGATAATGATATAAATATTGGACAAATCTGTACCAACCTCGAAATTCCAGGGGTTACGCAAATTTAGGTTCACTGCACCCCTGGGATACTAAATGTCATGATAAAATTGAAGGCACAGTGTTAACTATTTCATTGATTTCTGGTAGGAAAAACGGACAAATCTCTACACCGATTCATCAAAGCCGGTCTTTTTTAGAGTTAGCCTGTTGTGTGGTTCTTTTGATGTACATATAAGGATCAAACTAGTCTACTGGTATCACTCACAAGGAGGAACGTACAATGCTTTCGAGTTCACATTCTGTCATGACATATTCCAGGGGTGCAGAGAAAATAAGAAAGCCTAACCTCTGGAATTTAAAGGATGATATTGTACTTACCTTGCTGATTTCTTCATATGAACATTGATAGCTTTAGCCATGAGCATCACTAGCATAGGACGGAATGCCTTGCCCTTGCCATCAAAATAGTACTGTGTTATATCAGCTAATTCTTTATTCTGTGGTGTTAATTTCTGGAGAAAAAAAAAGAAGAAGATTACTTATCTCATTCTCAAGGTCTTGTAAAGCATGGAAATTGAAGCTAGTTGTTTTTCAACAACTGAGAATGTTAGTTAGTTGTTACTAAGAGAACTGATGTTTCTTGCGAGATATTTTGCGCAAATTTTTGTACATAATTCACCACATTGTTTATTAAAAAAAAATGAGTATGGATCAAATGTATAGTACAATGTATTAAAAAGTCATGTATTTGATTTACCAGTAATGTATTTGTACTGAGCATCTACCTCTGATATCTAGAAGGGATAGTAGGTAATTCATCTTTTATAGGCTGAGCTAATTTTCTTGTGTTAATTGCAAGGTTTAACTCTGTAAATTTGTTGAAATGAATCCGACACTGACAGAGCTGTCACCTTCTAAAGAGGAAATTAGCATTTAACCCCTGTACTGGTGATACGTTCTCTGGTATGTCATAAAGATGTTTTGAAAAATTCTACACATCATTTTTTTAACATGGCCTCACCTGTTTAATGTTTGAGCAAAGTTCATCTAATTCCGGCTCGACTAAACCAAAAGGTGACACTGATGCAGGATTATCTCCCCTTCGTCCGATATTGTCTGACAGTGCACTGTCACTGAAGAGACGAACTTCCCTTGACTGTATCTTGTTTCCACATACACAGACTAGTAAAGGATTCTACAAAAGAAAATACCTTGTTTAATTAAAACTAATGTTTATCTATAAAGCATCAATTTTCTTGTTTAATAAAAAAAAATCGAGATTAAATTTTGTATATATGAAGCAGAATGGGGCAGAGGGGAGTTGATATCTTTCCTTTTAAGTACCCTCTCATTAGATATTCAGTCTGGGACTGCACAACAAGGGTTTCGGTGTAACAGAAGAGGAAAATGCACAGTCAAACCTGAATTAAAACCTGGGACCTCCAAACTCTTGACCCAGTCCAGTTCCACTACATTCCTCTCTCTTTTCACAAAGTCTTCTCCACCGAATACAACACTATTTACAAGCCAGGTTCAAGTATACCCCTGCCAAGTGTACATGCAGTACTTGAAACAAGAGTTGGTCACAGGTGACACTGTAACAGTAGAGGAAATGCACCGGGACCCTGTACCTCCGAACAATAGATGGACACTCCTACCTGGTGACCAATGATCGAGAAGGTCTAGTTCTGCTACAGCAAATTGTTGTGACAGCTGTCAGATTTCCTTTGGATCCCCAACCCCCACCCCTTCCATCATGTGACATGCATATATATCTGAAAAAACATGTCAGACTAGTTGTTGCATTTATCCTTTCCTGTTACACATGGGCATCCTAAATAAGAACATGATTTTTTCTATATATATGTATACATGTCATGTATCAAATGAAAAATGCCTTCTCTATAACTACTAAAATATTGTTTCCTCAAAGGTTTCCATGCATTATATATTTCGTGCTTCCTTTTTATCAAGATGTATCTTAGGACTACGTGACTTGCTTGACACTACACAAGGTTATTCTAAAGGTTTGCGTACTGTCTGTAAAGTGACAAAATCACTTTATTAAAGTTTAAGTTTGTCCGGAAATCTTAAGAATTTAAAAGTCATTAATAAACACAGATTAATGTGCAGTTTTGTTTTTTTACCTTGCTAAAGATTAAGTTATACCTGACAAACAGTAATATATTTCATTCGATCCTTACCCAGCCTTTCTTGTAGTTTGTCAAACATGACAGTATCGTACGCATACCACACCTCCATGCTAAAGTGCAAAGGAGGCATTTTTATATATATCGGTGCATGCTGTTTGAAAAAAATTATCAATCTTGTTTTACTGTGATCCATTAGCTTCCAATTTTCATCTATTTTATATACAAGAAAAAACATTTACCATCAAACGAATCTGATGTTTAAGACTACATTTTTTTTCTAAGATTGTTATATGGATAATGTAAAAATATATTTATTCAAACATATAAATAAATTTAAGTTGTCAACATATCAAAAAATCAATAAGGAAATGTACAATTAACAATACCCCGGATGTAGATAAGATGCTGACAAACGTTGCAGATGCTTCATGAGTGAAGTTGGATTACATCATTATGTGACAGTGACAAATATTTCAGATATTTTTTTTATCAAACTTTGAAGTGCCATACATATCTAATCGGTGCCTTTAAGGGAGGTCTAAAAACAGGATCGATTCTTCTCTTTGGAAAAAAAGGTTCAGAAAATTTGTTTAACCGGTGTTGTCTGAATGGACGGTTCCGGGGGATTCCGAAAAGGTAAGTTTAACCTATCAAAACCACCGATTGTCTGAAAAACGGTTCGTCATCGATCCAAAACGAGATAAATAGATCCGGGGGTCGATAACACCGTCTGTTGCTCTTATACCCCTATTTTTTATGTGATTTTTTTTTTATCTCAATTTACAGTCAGAATTTCTAACACTTGTGCTGAAATTGATTATTACTTGTAGCAGCCTAGTTACATGTCTCATTGGACACACTTGTCGACCTAACGTCAACAACATGAAAGTTATGAGCAATATGTGGATATTTGGACTAGGTATCTTTAACCTTCGTATCAGTCACGTTTTACATTTTCTATAAGCAAGCTTTTACAAAATGACACACATTAAAATTAATTGAAATTTAAATATAAATAAACTGCAGGAACTCCCGTATACCAAACTTAGAGACAAAAAAAGATGTTTTTTATGCTAAAAAGGAACGTTGCGAAACACATGTGTTGTGGCCCAAGGTCGATATGACAACTACAGTATCTTACTCGTTGCAATATGTCCGCTGTAAACCCATTCTGGAAACTAGCGAGGCGCCGAGTTTGGATAATGTTGATGTTCATTGACAAACATTTCTTCAGAGATTGCCTGAAACGGCAACATTTCAGTAACTCAGATTGTAGTCTGCTCGAAACGGAAGCCATACTTCATAGTGTACCGGTATCCATGTAGAGCTAGCCAAAGGTCGTACTATAAACTTTAGTTTCGTATTTTCTGCTGCAATACCCCATTAAGGTTACCTGCACGGTTGATTTTAACAAATCATTTATAATTACATGTCTATATTTACGTCATACTCATTGGTATGGTCTTGTGAAAAGATTTACTATCACAATGAAAGACACTGATTGGCCCAAAATAAGTACGTAATAAAACCGGGCGCCACTAACGATATATAATCTTACCTCTGATTACCTCTTCGTCGACACCGATGTTAGCTTGAAGTAGCTAATGTAGGCGCATCTTGGTTTGAACCGGTTGTGTAGCATATAAACTGGGATAAAACTTGGACGGTATATTTTTCCAAAAACAGTTACGAGATGGGGCTTCTACTATTGAGTTGGAGTTCCAAAAATCTACCACTCTTCTACTTAAAACATTTTGAGTGACCCTGGTCCTGCTCTGTTTTTTGAATATTTATTTTATTGTTTCCCCTTGTTGTTGTTTGTGCAAAGGTGAAATTTTTTATCAAGTATATCAATGACTATGTTGTTGATTATTTTGTAAACCTCTACTAGATCATTGCGTTTTCTTCTATATTCCAATGTAGGTTATAGGCCTAGTCTTTGAATTCTTAAATTATACGGAACTTTTTTTTTAGGGATTGAACTCTTTTGGTAGCTCTCAGCGCTGCACATTTTCTAGGGCTATTTGGTTCTTTTTCAGAAAAGGGGACCAGACCTGGGTGGCATATTCCAAGTTGGGCCTGAAGATACTCTTGTAAAGTGTAAGAAACATAGGTTTGTCCATGTAAGTAAATGTCCTAAAAATTAGTCCTAGTGTGCGATTTGCTATGTTGACATATTGACTCACATGGTGGTTAAATTTTGGTTTGTTGTCAATTATTACACCCAGGTCTCTCTCTCTTTAGTAACGTTCTCAAATTGTTCACCTGAGGGAAAGTAATATGTAAAATCTTGATTTAGATTACCAATATTTAGATGTTTACATTTTTTGGTATTTAATGTAATTTTCCAATCTGCTGTCCATTGGACGATGTTATTGATATAAGTTTGTAGTTCTGCAGTCCCTATTTGCCTAGAGATGTTTTTGAATAGTTTTGAGACATCAGCAAAAAGTTTAACTACACTGTGTTTGACTATATCAGGGAGGTCATTGAAAAAAGAACTGGACCAAGGACACTACCCTGGGGCACACCACTCGTTACATCCACCAGACCACACATTTCACCGTTTATGGATACTAGTTGTTTTAGATTTGAGAGGAAATCTTGAATCCACTGGAGGATTTTACCAGTTATTCCGTATCCTTGAATTTTTTTCAGTAAGCATTTGTGGGGGACTTTATCAAATGCTTTACTGATGTCTAAGTATATAGTATCAATATTCTCTCCGTTGTCTATTGCTTCTACCCAGTGTTCCATTACTTCCAATAGGTTTGTTGTACAGGATTTCCCAGATCGAAACCGTGTTGGTGGAGAGTGAAGAGGTTGTTATTGTCCATGGGTTCTACAATTTTGTCACGAATAAGCCATTGTAAGATATTCCCTGGTATAGATATTAGACTAATTGGGCGGTAGTTTTCAACTTTGTTGTGGTTTCCGCCCTTGAAGATATGTGTAACATGGGTAGTTCTCCAGCCGTCTGGAATCTTTCCTTCGTCAATCGAATTTTAGTCACCAATGGGGGAACCCCAGCGGGGACTATTAATTTTGGTTTCAGTCCCAGATTTTGACCTCTGTTGCCGACCACTGTTTCAGCTTTCGTGTGTTTGCTTCTGTCGCTAATTACAAGCTTTTGGATAACTCAGATATCGATTTAGGAATAGATCTAACGTACAACCAAAAGGCGTTCCGAATTTCAAACTAAAGATGTTCCTAATATGAATCAGTCACCTTTGAGGTTCCCAAAGGGGTAAACTGTTATATTATATATTGCTATTGATTTATTGAGATGTTTATGTCTGACCAATGACTATATTGGTAAAATTTCTTTTCAAACCAAATTAAATTTCGGAGTAAAAAGTTCAGGTAGAAAAGCTCAATAACGTCTCTTTTTCTTTATCATATATTCACGCAATGACAAAAGAAAACGTCACCTAGCAAAAGGGCAAACTTGATTTGACATGCCGGGTTTGTGCTTGCCGCGGGACACTACATTAAAGCATACGCGCAATCTGGCGGACACAAATAACATTTTGTATCGCTTTGCATTTCTCTGCAGTCCGGCGAAACTTCTAATCGAACGGCAGGTGCCGAACATGCGGGACATACGTAATCAGTAGGTAGGTGCCTCCTTCCCGGCGGTAAACGACACGCCTGAATCAAGTTCGTCCAAAGTAAAAAGTTTACGACATTTATGGATTTTTTTTTAATTTTTTTTTTATTTACATACCATTTTCAGCCGTCACATTATAATTTCAAAGGGTCCAATACACATCCCTGGTGATATGTTATAAATAAATGCGCCATCATTCAAACAAATATTTCATCAACATTCAAATCCCGCCTGACAACGTTTACAACTTTGGGACACTTTACGACATAACACTTTACTTGAAATGGAAAACCGGAAGAGTGCAGGGTCATGGTAAGTAGAACATTATCATATTCAGAATTTATAATAAAAGCGCTCTACACCGTTTAATGTTATCGTTTCTGCGGTGTGGTGGCAGTGGTGACCACGAGGGACCGACAAAACAATACCATGTTTTGCCGGTACAGTTCCACATGGCGATACTGTACCGGCAAAACACGGCATTGACATTGTCATATTTATGTACATCGCTATTGCCAATAATATTCCTGTCAGTGTCCTGTCAAAACGTAAGGACAAATGTGTTTAACAGCACTGTTGTGCATGTATGTATGTATATATATATACGATGTCGATATGGCCTGTGTACTGCGATATACTGGTTTTTCGATACATTGTTACACCCCTATAGTCTAACAGTCTAACACATGCTTTAATAAACCATGATCACACTAAATATCCTGAGTTAAGCATTGTAAGATAGCTGATATTTTATCATTTCCATACACAAACTAAAATGGAAGGAAGTACTTCAACAGCTGCAGCAATACACTGTAAGTCATTACAATAAGTTGGTTTAATTTCTAAACTTCATGTCAGTGGACTTGTTTCAGGTATGGATTCATTTTGAGCAAGATAAAAAGTGTATTAAGCAAAACTGCATATTTATGCATGTTTTTTAATCGGTGATTAATTCTTATGTTTTCCGGACGAACCTCCGGTAATTTTTCTGTCAGTTTACAGACGATGGCCAAACGTCTAAAATATCTTTGTTGTGTCCACATAGTAACGAGATATAGCTTGATAAAATGGCTGCGCGGAAATATATAACGGGCGGAAACCAATAACTAGACGATATTGACAGTTTTACAAACAAATAATTTTTACTGAGAATTATCAACTGATAATATGGAGTTAAATAACCACGAATACAATACCAGTACAAACTAGTGATAGGGATTGGAAATTCCTTAATTATCAGCCTTTAGTTTCGGTGAAAATGATTTGCTCCAATATGCATGTTCAGTTCTCTTATATCATTTTTTTTCCATTTTAACAGATGAACTATCTTATCCTGGCACTTTGGCATGTTTGAATGTGGAAGGCCTTGATATTGGGATGAAGAAGGCCAGGGAATGTCACAGAAATTAAAAAAAATGAAATTATTTGCAGTGTTTGTGTTTTATGGTCATAAAACATGGAACATCTTCTTCAAGTAAATCAACCACATGCTTTCCTATTATATCCTAGTAGGTTGGCATGGTTACCTAAGCAGCGTGTATGCATACCTGGTCATTGTTAGACCATTTTGATTGACAGGTGGAAATATGTCAGTTGTAGCTTGGTCAATGTTTTATTATACTGAAATAATCATACAGGAGATGGGGTGACTTACATGTCATTTTGACATATTTCTAGTTTAAATATTATCTCCAAGGATTTAATGACTTTTTCAGATGTTTCAATAAGCAGTTTTGGGTGAAATATGTCGGGTCCAGGATACTTGTTGGGGTTTAATTTCTTCATAGCTTTTCTTGTGAGTTCTAAGGTGATTTCTATATTTGATAGTTCAGTCTGGTGTGGTCTCGATGAAAATTCAGGACCATCATCAATTTCAGGTACATTAAATACAGAGCCAAAGTAAGGGTTTAGTTCATCTGCAGTTTGTTTGTTGTTGACTATGTGAGTACCGTCTAGTTTCTCCACGTTGGTTATGCCTGTTTTAGTACGGGTTTTGTTGTTGACTTTGTGAGTACCATCTAGTTTCTCCACGTTGGCTATGCCTGTGTAACGCCACTATGTTAACGTTGTTTATATTCAGGACCATCTTTAATTGTTATTGTGTTCCCCAGCATCGTTGGCTCGTTCTGTTAAATCTGACTTCAGTACTACCGACACATGGCGATTTTAGACGTGCGTCTATCATTTTAGTTTCCAATAATAACGTACTTTATAATAGTTGTCAATGAGAATCGCGGTAATTAAACATTTACATATATCATAGTTTAGTCGCATCTATAAGGATTACCTGGTCAGTCGTCATTTAGTCGTGTAGTTTGTCATTTTCAGTCGATCTTGTTCATATGTTTAATTTCGACAACATGTTGTTCTCCGGTAATGCAGTGCGCATGTCCGAGGCCGGAAGTTTACATTTTCACATTGTGTGCATGTCAACCAATCATATTAGAGTCCCGGCACGTGAATTTCTCGGGACGGTGTCCCGTTATTTTCGGGACT
>NW_018407615.1:445501-476357 GCF_002113885.1 Mizuhopecten yessoensis
GTGACGATTTGTTTCTAAAATATCAGTTTGAAGTGCGCTCCGGGCGCGGGTCGCATATTTCCCGCATATTATAGAGGGCCGGAGTTCTGACGTTAATCGACGACAGACCGATATGAAAAAAGTTGATAAAACGTCAGAATAATTCGGACTATCACGACTCAGCAGCCGGTGAGTACACACGGTTTTAAGATCTCGGAACCGCTTACCAGGTTCGAGCGTGATTCACTTCCTATTTTTTCTTAGGTATATAGCCTATTGTCATTTAATCTATCTATAAAACTATTTTTAGAAGGGATTTCCCTGTAATCGCTTATAGTAAAGTGACGTCAAAGTCGTATAAAATGTAGGTCAATGTTTACATTAGAAACCGTAACGAACTTCAGTCAGATATAGAACTGTTCATTTGGCGTTTGTTCACTGTCACTGAGTGGGTTCAAAGTAGTGTCCAGTTTAGAGTAGCCTTGCTTACCAGAGGCTGAAGAGACCCCATTGACCAGGGGCTAAGAAGAGACCCTATTGACCAAGGGTGAAGGGTTGGCTATCTTACTACAAATCATAGGCCTTGATAGAGATAGACCCGACCACGTTACACCTGTTTTAGTACAGGTTTTGTTGTTGACTATGTGAGTACCGTCTAGTTTCTCCACGTTGACTATGCCTGTTTTAGTACGGGTTTTGTTGTTGACTGTGTGAGTACCGTCTAGTTTCTCCACGTTGTTTATGCCTGTTTTAGTACGGGTTTTGTTGTTGACTGTGTGAGTACCGTCTAGTTTCTCCACGTTGACTATGCCTGTTTTAGTACGGGTTTTGTTGTTGACTGTGTGAGTACCGTCTAGTTTCTCCACGTTGTTTATGCCTGTTTTAGTACGGGTTTTGTTGTTGACGTACTTCCAAAAGAGCTTGCTATTTGTTTTGATGTTTTCAGTCAGCTTTTTCTCATAATTATTGTTTGATATTCTGATTCTTCTGGTTGCTGAATTTCTGGCATTCTTGTATTCTTCGTTATACTCAGTATTGCAGTGTTGCTATTTGAGCCATTTCCTTCTCTTGTGACGGATTAATTTCCTCGCTGCAAGGTCGAGATACGATTTCCAACTTGCTCTGTTTTGGGTCTCTCTTGATCACTACCCTTTTTTAGGTTACCAGTGCATTTTTGTGCAATTAGTCTTGCGTCTTCCAAAAGTTTCTTCCTTTGTTGTTTGTTGCCCATGATTAAAAGAATGATATTAGTATTTCTCCTTTGTCTGTCATTCATTTCTTTTTACCCTCTCATATATCACCTTGGATAAACCAGCTTTGACTTCGTCTGTTATTGAGTCTTTCATGGTTCCTATAGATTCTGTAAGTGAAGCTATTCCATGGTTAATCTCTAGGTTGTGGACTTTAGATTCCAGATTAGTCAATCTGTTGTCGTTTGTTTCCTTGACATCTTTTTTGGGTCTTGTTGATATTAGCCAGTGTAGGTAGTGTATTGGTACAAACCACAAAGCTCCATCTAGAACCATCCAATTCTCCATCTGTTAGAAGGTCAACAACTCCATGTTTCAATTTTGCACACGGGGCACAATAGTTTAGGTTGCATCCATCACAAGTTTGGTGTACAGGTGTACCTGTTAACAGGTTTTCAAATCTGTAACTCTTACACTTAAGCAATGAATGCTTTAGCAAATGTTGTAATGGTCCTATAACATTGCTATTGATGGCAAACTTAATAAAGCCAGGGCTTTATGTGAGTTTGTCAGCAATAGTAATGTGTGTTATATGACCATAACACTATTTGCTAAAATATGCATTACGTATATACATTTTGATAGAGTAGTTATGCTTTATTTAGTTATTTCTAGTAGTTTTTGAACAGCAAATTAAGTGTTCACAACAATGAAATTGATAACTTCACAATAGCAAATGTTATTATAGTCTCATATCAGCATTTGCCTTCTCAACGCATGCAATGGAACGATGCAGATCAAATGTAAATAAACATATTATAACCATATACAATTACTGGGCATAAATAGACGAACATAATAATGCTACTTAGATTGATACCGGGGTCCAGTCTCATCCCTCAGGGCTTAGTCTGTGAGTCATTGTATGGAAACAGTTGAGATCGCTCCTTATAATATTCACTATTCATACCAAGTAATTAAAGGACCAAGCTGATTTTGACTGCCACATATGTCCATTGCGTCTATTTAGAACTCAATATTAGCCGTATAGGCGATTGCAAGGCGTGAAGAGACGGATACAAACATGCTACCAAATTGGAATCCATGTCAAAACATGAAAACAGTTGGGATCTCCACCGCATAACGATCATATATAAATTCACCGGGCATTAAAACACACGTATCACTGCCATATTCTACCATGATTTGTCTTTGGGGTCCTGTCTGTCCCAAATGCTGACTTAGTCTCTGGGTCAAAAATGGCGGTTGAGATTTCCTTCCTTTATATATTATAAAGTTGTTTAATGGCCAGAGAGCGTGTGTTATTGGATAACCGTGAAGAGTGGATATTGGATAGGGTTACTTAAGTATTAGATAGTAAAAATGCGGGATATGAGATTGGCAATCCTCGATACTCGAGGGGTTACGCTCACTTATGCTCTCTGCAGCGCAATTGCGGGAGATAGTCAGAGTTAACGGGTGATTGTAGGGGTATTAGATAGTCGTTAAACAGGGGTATTGGTTAGCCGGATTCTTACATTTCTAGCTGCAGGCACGGAGTACAATCATAGCACATTGCTTGTACAACTACTGTATACAGGCAAATCGTTTGTAAGTTCATTACTTGTGAAATTGCTATTTACTGAAAGTATAAACTTAGTTCATAATGCAAATTAATATGAAATAGAATACCATGTATTTAGAGAGTTTAGAAAGCTATAGCGGGATGAAAACAATACAGATGTGTTAAAAATAAGGTTCTATGAACAAAGAAAAATTGTCAAGGAACACGTACAGGAATAAGACTAAGTGTTCTAGAGAGTCATCCTTTCATAAGATGATAAGGCGCTTCGAGCTACATCCCTTGCCTTATGCATTGTCGTATTACCATCTTCTATACACATTGATGGTGTGACAGTGTTAAAGATAAACCTTTTTTATTCATGAAAAGGGGATTTTTATCATGGATGATATCTGAAATGTTTTTAATAATTTGATCATTCTAAAATGCGGCGTCGAGTATTTAATCACCTTTGTACCATCTTTATAAAGGGAACGGGGATTGTGATTGCCTATATATATACATGTATTTCATTGGGATGTTAAAAGCTCATTCAATATCGACATTTTGGATATTTCGTTAGGATACCTGCCGCATATCAAATACCAGCTAAAGATACACTTGATATTAGCGCCGAGGGAATGAGAATTTGAAATGAATACACTAAGATATAAACAACAACAGCAGCAACAATGAAGAATTTTTCAAATATCTCAAATATAATGATAAAGCACTATGATAAGCCTTTGGACTAATTAAGTTTCCGGTTACTTTACTATTTTTGCCCGCCAGTCAGCTGTCTTTAACATTTTGAACTACGCATTTTAGCTGAATGGCATAATACCATGTGCTTTGTAAACATAATAGTTATATAATTATATTATGATCCTCTTCAGGGACCCGACCAGTCACCGTGAATGAGTGTTGTGGTTTTTCTTTCTTTCGTCAAATATACCATAATGGTTCAAATTAGTTTTGAACTCGCGTTTTAGTTTTAGTTTATAACTTTCAGCTGTTCAACTCTTGTTCATATAAACAGAGCAGTTAGAGAGTAACAATAAACAACACCTACACTCAAACACACCGCTCCTGGAACCGCGTCTAGATCGTGTGTAAATGGTGTCATGCTGCTTGTAAATAATACAATGAGTAACACACACATTTTTATGCTTTAAGTGTAATGTATACCTAATATCTCACTATTAAGCTTGATTCGATAGACTGACTTTTTAGGTAAGAATTGGATTCATCGCTGTCAATTATATCTTTTAAGTAGGCCCTCCTATGCATTTGCAAAGTTGTCACATACCCTTTTCATGCATACCAAGGTATTACCTACCCGCGGACGTTTATTTCCTTCGTGTTGAAATGCCCTTTTTCATATTTACTCGCCATTACTTGATATGGTAATCGAAGGAGAACAAAACTGGCCGTTATATACAGACCTGAACCTCAAAGAGTGTCCCAGACATTCCAGGGGTTACGGTCAATAACGATCTTTGCACCCCCGAGGAGGCAGAGGGTCGCGTACTGAAGATTGGTCCAAGTTTCTTCCAAAAAGTAATTACCCTTTCTGATTCATATTGTATATTTTGTTTGTTTCATTTCAAATTTTTGATACATTTTGTCACAAGAACGAATCAGAGGGGGTTATAAGTACGACATTTTGTTATAACGAGTCCAAATGGATTTTGCATGGAATGTACTTGCCTAGATAACCCTTGATGTTTACTTGTGTTCCTTTACTTGTGCCTTTTTTATTGTTAAAAAAAATGCCAAGAAAATGTTTCAACTGCCATAATTTATTTGTGATGTCATAAAATGAATTTTTGATAATTTGATGTACTCTTGACTACCACATACAGTGTGTACTTGTCTATGGATGTAAACCCCCACCTCTAAAACTATTATCATTACAAGACCTTTATGTTATAAAGTTGCCAGTTTTGTTATATGAAGTTATCAACTTGCTTTAATTCAATGCTGAAGATTCTGTATACAATTGATACTCGTACTGGAATATCGTCGAACTGAGAATATTTTTGTGAAAATCCTCAGCTTTTCACCTGGAAAAGACAACTGGTAAGTATAAAAACGCATTATATATTTTGAAGTGAGTATTAAATATCGACCTTTCATTAAAAGAAGTTTGAGTTATACATCGTTTGACAACATATAGAGGGAAACGTCTACGGATTTTTTTCAGAAAGAAAGGGTTCTTGAAAATAATCTCGCTAAAGTGGCAAATGACCTCAGATACACTACAGCGAGGGTTAGCTTTACTTAAAGCCCTCTCATAAAGAAATTGTCGTCATTCGATTAAAACTAAGATCACTTCATGTTTTAGATTACAAATTGCATGTTCACATCCATAACCATGGACAACTGGGGATTTGCTTTTGTGCCCTTTGAAAAATCTGTCATACCCATAGCAACATTTGGGGTCTAAATAGTTTCTCTTCTTTCTACCCAATCACGTTTCCGAACGCCTTGCTTGGCATTACCTCGCTCTTGAGCAGTTGCCCAAACGAAGAAAGTTATAGGTTCTGTCCCCTGACTTGGGACACTGAACGATGTTATGGTTTGCCAGTTAGTATAATGTGGCCGAGTGGCGAGTCTTGTGACCGTGCCCAGGTTCTGACATTTCAGTGAGACAATACATTGAATGTCCGAATTTCCATGGGCGCCGTCTTTATATGACAATAGCCATTGCGAGGATGTAAAACCTCAAACAAGTCTAAGCCCAGAGAAGAGATTTATTGTACCTTGTTAGGGCGTAGCTAGCCCTTCTTCGGAGAAGATTCATTTACGGATCCAGGCAAGGGACTTAATACGGGAACAAGGGGGCGCAACAAGCAGTGTCTTTTTGTGTTTGAAAATTTAGTGCATTCACCGGCGTACCAGCGTTTGGTAAGCTACGTAACCTGCAGGTCACAGTCAGTCGAACGTACTCGGCTAAGAGACAAAAGTCATATGCCGTTCCTAGTGGAGATACCTAGGTTGATCTACTCAATCAATAGAAAGATCGTTGTGTTTTATTTGTCTCCTTTTAGCTGCAGTGTTCTTTTCTAATTTGTTGTTTGCTCCTTTTCTTATTAGTTTATATATGAGAATATTTCACATAAGTTAATCAGTCAAGGCTACGATTTTTATGAGAACAAATAATAAGTTCTTATTTGTTTCAAATCATTTTATTAAACAAACTTGTGTGGAGTCAATCAGAAAAATACACGTGGTCGGTCACCTTGGGTAGTGACCTTAGGCAGATTACCAACAGATCACCAACAAACGTATATAACAACAGTCAAACAAATATCCACCTGGTCGGTTACCATAGGCCTTACAGTGTGTATAACAATATGTGAAGACAAATACATCACCAAAAACACAGTTAAATATCACTCTTACCTGTTTTAATAATCAGAAGACAACATCTCGGATGCTGACTGGATATTCTGAATTAAGAGTGACTGGCACTTTCACTACTAATTTTGTAACGTCGACGCTCTGAGTCAACATCAACAACATTGCTACTGTCGGTATTAGTAACCTTTGGTAGCCTATGCACTAACGTCATGATCTCCTTCTATTGAGGGGACTATACTCTCGTAGTGCAGGCACTATATTCTGGTAATACGGGCTTTTTAGTCTCGTAATCCGGACACTATAGTCGCATCAAGTTATTTGTCTCGGGCATCTTCATAAAACTAGTGGAAGACAACTGAATATCAAGTATGTCAGTTTTCAATATGGCTACCGTTATATGTTGAACACATAACTTGTCACAGTTTTATGTTCTTTGGGTTTTTCCCTCATGCTAGACGATTTATTGTAAATTTTGACTGAGTCAATAAATCAATTTTAATAAAGGAACCATTCACGTGTCAGGGGCGTTACGTCCATAGAAAAAAGCCCGGGCTTACACATGAAAAAATCTGTGTATACCAAATGTCTAAACATTGACAATTTAACAATAACAAAAGATGACATCATGTAATCAAGATAATAACATAATTGTATTTAATCATTAACTAAATAAGAATAATACTATAACATCCTTCCCGGAATCCATGTTCGTCTATTACTTCCAATCCAGTTTTTCTGGTGCTATGTTGTGGTCTGGTAAATTACAAACATCAATTTACGAAATGAAGAAAGCAGTTAATACTTCCAACGTCAAAATAGTAAAGAAATGCTATCACAAATGGTCTCTCTTGAACTTTTAGCCATAATGCTTTCTCTGGGATAGAATATACAGTCTATCTTTTTCCTAAATAACTAGCACAACCTATTTTCATTTTCTGACGGAGAGTTGGGTTGTACAAATTCTACGTCATATTAGAAAGAAGAAAAAATCATAAATAACGTGTTTTAGAAAACAACGCATTCGGAAAGTATATCATACATTTGAACGTGTTCCGCTAAAGATCTCAGCGCGCTCTTTTTAATTGATTCTTTATAACTAGACTATAACTGCAATATAATAATACATTTTTGTGATAAATAGGTGAAAATCAGAAATATACTTGAATTCCGGACTATATCAATATGTATTTGCAACTATTTGTCGAAGGTGATAGCTTTTTTTAATTTTGATGAAGAAATGGACTGAAACATCGCTGAAAGTTAACGTTTTTTATTAAGAAATCTGCTTAATCTGAAAAAATACCTACCTATAGCTATCAACTGAAAAAAAAGGTGAAAAAGTGATACTGACGTTACGTTAGAATATATCTTTAAATAATCCTTTCGGAAATCAATTCCCATGCTTCATGAGTCATTATAATCATTTTCTGTTGCCCCTTCAGATTCTAGGTGGTCCCCAGACTCATTGCCTGGGCTTACACCTATCTTTGGGTCTAGCTACGTCCATGCGTGTTGACAAAACAAGAAAGTATCACCGCGTGACCTTTCTCATTAAATGCAGCAATGTTAACATTAAAAGTGGCCTTTATGTTGAAACCATTTCACAATTAAGTTCCATTTTTCCCCCCTTCGATTAAACCTAAGCTTGGTATGCAATGAGCCTCGACCAGGCCACGACTTACAGAGTCCAGACACAACCTTACAGAATTAACAGGCATTTAATTATTACTAACAAACAATGTCACGAACATTTGCCTCAATCAAGTCAATTCGGTTCGACTCCATTAAATATAGGTATTTTCTTTTTAATTCGGTACGTTTGAACTCTGTAGCAGAGGATAACATTTCAGCAAATATCAAAAGAATATATCGGGAGCTTGTTGGCTACATGGACATGCGTGTTTTACGGCCATTGTAAACAATTATAATGAGATAATGGGAGCATTATCTATATCACGATTTAGCTGCAAGAATCACATTGCTACGGATTAAGAAATACTCTGCTACTTTATGGTTCAATATTCGAAAATTTACGAATAAAAATTTGCTTTTAGATACTTTGTAATCAATCAGCTTCGCAAACAAAACAACACATAAAAGACCTTCGTGGTATCTCGTACATACAACGACCAATCTACGGCGAGGCTGCAAGTCAACGAAATGTAGATATATACAAATGACTTTCATTATCCCCATCTAAAATACAAGTTGGGACTGGTTTTACACATATATGCATTAACAGAAATACATAATTACAGAATGACAAGGTTTCAACAAGGCAAGTTATCACTAAGTACCCGATTTATCACTCCAGTCACATAAACACACTAAATACCATTCATATGTTATCGATAGGGTTTTTCTTCTCCGTATTTTTTTTTTTTTTTACATTTTCATTAGAATCCATCCATACAAATACTATTCAGTATTATCTAAACTCAATTATAATGTTGTGCTGTTTAAAGCATGTTCAGTGTATATAGATCATTAATACGTAATACGTCAACAACAATTTTAATATATTTTCTTTTCAAACTCGCAGTGTATGGGACGGAACTGTAAAATGTTTTCTTTTGCGATCTGTGGAGAGCATGACCGAGCTTGGAAACAGGTCAAAAATGTAATAACGTCTAAGATCTATTGTTTTAATCTTAAACTTATACAACTTATCATGTAAAGCTGTAACAACAACTTAAAAACACAATCGCACTCAATTGTGCAAAAAGGCCGACATAGAATTATTAACACAGTGTATGGTGATTACAAATCACTAGCAAACATATCATGTCAATCTGTTAAAATATAGTTCTATATCAATGTTCCTGATACGCTCAGTCACTGTGTTCGCTTTTATGGGACAAAGAATTTGTAAATGAAAAGCAATGGGTACGTATCCATCAGAAAAAAAGTAATAACGGATTTTCCCAAGTGGTGAGATTTTGGTAGAGTATAAATGTTCACGTGACTGGATTTGAATAACTCATACGTAAAATAAGCCTCTCTAAAGACACTGCTATACAGTGATGTTACGTGTTGTATATGTGTACATTATTTATGTTGTTTTGATAGATTTAAAAAGGGACGGGGCTAATTTGAATTTAAAAATAAAATCCTATTTTACGTGTAAATGCTTTTCATGCACTATGGTTTCTGGAAGATAAGTGGATGGTTATGTGACATGATGCTTAGCCTACACAATCCATACCAAGTATTACAAAGTTATCAACACTTAGCATGGATTAGTTGTGTAACCTATGCTATCGTGTCCATACGGAGCGTGAGTGAGTTCTGTTGATTAGGTTATACAATCTATATACAGCCTATACAATTCATACAATTCATACTCTCTTCCTTTTACAATGCATATCAGGTTAAAGGTAAGGCACTTCGTGGTAAGCATAAACCCGTTTGTAGTTAGAAAAAATCTGGAAAGTGTATGTTCACAATGTAACTCTTACGACTGATCGTGTTTTTTAAATCTGTTATATACTCTATATAAGTAGTGTGTATGGCTATGTTCACGCTAATTGACGCAACGCGAAAAACGCGAGCATTTCCACATCGCAATACGTTCACTTTAAACAGCTGTATGCAGTTCAATATATTTCAACTTGCTTTAACAATGGAATATCATGCTAATCACCATATTCACGAATAGGTTATAACTATATTTACAACGTCATTGTTACAATGTTAATATATTCTATTTTCTCATTGTTTGATGGCCGTTTGGACAAGGAAGACAACTCAGGAAGACGTCAAACCAATTTGTGTATACTCACAAAACTTAAAAGAATCCCTAGTATATTTTGATTGGGTCTGGACAAGGGAGGCAACTCCTGAAGACAGAAGGTGTATACTAATTAGTCACTTATTCTTCACATCTAGCCTGGTATCGTCTGAGAACATCATGGAATAACACCAGTCAGGCAATAAACACTATCACAATCGTTCTGTTACAGTGGCTGGTTTTTTTCTGACGGAGCGACGTCATCGGAACCATGGTAACCATTGGTGAAATGATACGAGCGCACACAGCGCTGCTGAGAGGAGTGAGAGGTTGAGTGATGGGGTACCATTACACAGGTGTTTCCCGCACATACACAGGTATCCGTTACCATCACTCTCTGTCCGACACACTCCGTCAATCTTCATAATGTTCAAATCCATTCGAGCGGAACATGTCCTCTCCATCATCCGAATGCCTGCAAAAGGAATAAAAGACACATTTTAAATATCCAGCTAACAAATGAGATACTCTGGTCACCGATTCAAAATCAATCTATTTTATTAATCAATGAATAATCTGAGATATTTTGGTTTATTCGACATTCAGGGGATCATAGGAGTTAGTGTTGATGGTGTCGTTACATCCTTTAGCATTCCATTTCCCTTAAAATCTCAGGATAATAGTAAAACACCCACGACCTTATATGCCGATTCCATAATTATGAGTTTAATTGCATAACAAGCATTGGTATACATTTTTAAGCTATACATTGGGGCCGCGATGATTTAAGGATCAGAGTTGCATATTTTCTCTGCCATGCAATTCTGTGATTGAGATCATGAGTTCGAGAACCGGAAAGGGCACGAGTACAAACAATGACCTCATTTGTGATTTGTGTTTCTATGCTACATTCCGTTTATATAATAAAATAATAAAATATATCATATTCATCAGTGTATATTGATCTAAAGATTTAAGATATGAACCACCTGTTGCAATTGTACTGTGTCTAATATATATATGAAAGAAATGTGAAATTCGTATCCATGCATATGTCAATTCACTGCCATCCATGTGCTCAACTAAAGTTTTTGTTGAACAACAATAGGAAGTTATATAATGAAGAGTGACATATATATTAACAGTCGTAACAACAACAAGCTCGGATCTATTTTCGACCGCGCTTCATATAAACATTCCGAGCAGGCATCCGTGCAGTAAACTTTGTTTTTATTACGGAGTTGGAGTTAATCCGTGAAAATTATATGGTTTCATATCAAAAGTTTTATCTTGTTAAATGAGAGGAAGAGGATAATTTGATTAAACAAAAGATATGTTTTCCAAGTCAGTTACGTCATCGCATTCTGAATCAGCTTATTGAAACTTCTATTGAATTTTCAAGTTAACAGTTGTTCTCCCAATCCAATACCAAATTAGTTTTTAAAATATTGTGTCTGTTTGTTTATTTTATGGAGATACTTTCGAATATAAGGATACGTATTGATAATTATAAAGACCGACATAGATTCAAATTCTACTTTATAATAATTAAGCTAACGATGCTTAGTATGACAGGCAAAAAGCTTGGTTCAAATGCATCATCAACTTTATCACAGGTCGTGTCAAATTTCAAATGTTGTTTTTTATTAATTATACAGAAAGAGTGTAACTACTTTCGACAGAAATTCGACAAACAACCTTTCACAGAAAGAATTCGGCTTTCCAAAGAAAGCTGGCAAAACATTTTCTTCAAAAAAACAAGAGGACAGTACCAGGACGTGAACGTGGACAAGACATCGACAACTATTTCGTAAATAGTAATAGGTGGAGTGTGCCTTTGAATACCGATCAACTACAGACGCAAATATTGTAAAAGGGGAAGTAAGCTGGGTGTTACTCTCAAAAAAGGAAAAATTCACGATCGGAAAATGGAGTCATCACGCTTTTCGTACAGCTCAGTAAAAAAACTGTCCCTGATGTTCATGTTGTTAGTAAAGATTGAAGAAACGGCTATTGCGGAAGGGAATGTAGCCTCATTGGAGTTCAATGTAGTCAATATACTTCGTGCAATTTGAAAACAACACATCATCGATATAACTTAAGTTGAAATTGAAAGACTTTGTAAGGTTTTCTTTTACAGTCCTAATACATTAAATAATTTCATCCTATATGAAATCAAAGATAAGTCGACCAGGAGTGAGGAGGGGCAAACTGCCTTTTTACAAAAAACGATGTCGGAAAGGGATGTGCAAAGAGTTTGAAATGCCTTACACGCTCTTGGTACCGGTAAAAGTCTACACTAGACTGTCGGAAAACTTATTGCAATGATAAGGGAAAAACTGACAAATTGAATGGATGTTTTACCGTTGATGTAGCGTGTCCATTTTACGCACACGCCGTGGATGCACTCTTCTTTTGTTGCAGCAGTGTTCGTCTTCTCGTCGAAAGGGTCAGAACACGTGCTGTTGTTCTCTACTCCTACACAGTGGTAGCATAATATTGGCCCTGCAACATGAGGAGAAACTAGGATTGAATGTTATCACTATAATCATGTAAGGAGAATGTAACGGTACTTATGTAATGTTGTTATGGCGAAACACACAGATTAACCTCGTTAGTCCCATAGCTTGAAGACTTGCGTTTTCTAAAACCGATATTGGAATAATAAATTCACTTTAAAAAAGACTACATTACTGTATTTCTTTCTGCTCCCTCCTATGATTTGCTTGAAGGTATTAAAGAAAAAATCTAGTTGAGAGATATGTTACTATGTTAGGTGATCAAGTTTATGGTTACAGGAACAGAATTGTTTTTCATTATGTTACTTATGGCGTCCTGTTTAACGAAGTTACAATGAAGTCGTTATTTCCAAACACACGTTAGAAAAAAAGGAAATACGACTTTATGTGTTTTTAGTTACAGCATTACTTTTCTTTTTAGATCGTGTTGGTCAATGGCCAGCGCGCTCACCCTTGCACCAAGTTGGCCGAAGTGTGATTACATGGGGTTGCTTGGGGTAATGTCTCCATTAAAAGTATCGATAAATAGCACGACAATCTGAACGCAGTTTAAATCAGGCAATTTATTTGGTCCCAATGTTCACCAACCTTCCTGAACCAAGGAGTTTCCCACAGCATTATAAGAACAAAGAAAAACTCTTACATGAAGGGAATTTCCTTAGCTTCAATGATGCTTTCCTGTGGAAAATGTTAAGGAATTCCTTGGAAAGTTCGTGAATCTTGAACCAGCCGTTAGACATTATGGACCATATACTTTGGTCTAGATGAAAGTTTACAAGTTTTAATTGGATTACGATATTAAGCTTAGTATAACAATTCTGGGTTTAACCCTAGCACTTAATTTAGAACAATGCTTCTTTTGTTTAAGTACGACCTCTCGTCTCCAAACCTTTGTTTGCATCAATGGAATGTCAAGAGGTAATGGCTTCTAGTTAAAAGGAACATATTATAGTGGGGTAAGTATAAACCATATCGTTATTCGGCACACTTGGGTCATAAACCGACCATACTCTATCTCAAACATGACTGTCATAACATGGAACGAGAAGAAACGCGATATAATTGGTAGCATATTTCCTGGCTTCAAATGTAAATATTAAGAAAAACACTTTTATGGTTACACATGTTCCTTTGAATCTATCCCTTTTTATCTTGACATCTCAAAATCTAAGTCTTACGATGCCGATAGCAATTTCAGACTTCAGTAAATTTGTTCAAAGAATGAACGTGAGAATAAATGTCTTAGAAGGTGTATAATTAAAGGACCGATCGGGATATTTATATATTTAGAAAAGGTAATATTGTTTATTTATGTTAGGCAGAGGTCCATAAGTAATATTTTCCTCAAATATTAAACCTGTAACCTGAAACTTGCCCGAGTAGCAAACGAATATTCGCCAAAAACAGATATAGATTTCAGGCATCAATATGTAGATAAAATATGTTTATGTGACACAATTCAACTTCAGCGCCTTGGAACCGGATGTAAACAAACAAGATGGCGTCGGTTTGTCCTCCGAATTTATCACCTAACATTTGCGAGTTTTCAAACTGTCTATTGAACTCTTTTGATCAAGGCTAATCCGTATGAAAACAAGACACGTTTGAATCGTTTTGAAATAGTTTCCCAGTGGATAGCTCATGAAAAGAGCTGGACTTGTTACGAATCATAAGTAGTAAATTCTGTTCAAAGAGATTTGGTGCATTGTTAAACCCATGATGAATGGTCATTAACTGCCCTGAAGGCTCACGGACCTGTGATGTCAGACAAGTTTCTTTTGAGATATAACCAGAGTATGTGTATTAATGTAATGGTGGCCCCTGGGCAGAGTGATCCGTAAAGGAAACTTCATTATCATTATCCAGTAGGTTTCTCTTAAGCTATAGCTCTTATCAGTTGATCTACCATAAACGTTATTGTAAAGCACATTTATTATTGATCTGTTATTATTACCAATTTGTCCTTGATTCTTTATTTATTCACGTCCTTATATGACCTTAGCTGTTTATAGGACGTTAAACAATATAAAACCAAAACAAATCAAACCATCTTCGAATATAATAACGCCTATATATATGTAACAGCAGTTTAATTTCCCTGTCTTATTAGTTGGTGTAGTATACACGGTTATACTACTGGGATACCAGCATAATTGTGATTTTACTGTTCACAGTCGTAAGAAAAACACATCCGACTTAAAATACGACTTAATTAATCTTAGCTAATATTATTGCAGCATGTATGCATACGAATACATTTTGATGTATTTCTTGTACCTCGTTTCTATATAAAGTTGGTACACAAACCATTCTTTTGTGCCCAATTATTAAAATGAACGCAAATAACAATGCTACCATTTTCGGAGAGGTATGGTTTAATAATATGAATCGATGGAATTGTCAGCCTTCTTTACGAAATGTAATCTGCAATTATTTCACTGGTATAGAGAAATCATAAAGTAGAATGCTCCTTTAAAAATTCAATAATATATTTAATAAAATAGTCTGTACATAGGAATGTTCTAAATTTGTGATCTATATAAGGTCTGAATACATCTACCTTACATGCCCCAGACCATTATAAACGAGTTTTAACGAGCTTAGAAGAAAACGTCGACTCATATCATGTATGTAATATCTTTCTTTGTTAATCCAAGATGTTTCATTAACATTCTATACTGGTTATAACTTACAATACATCCTCAGACGTATGCTGATGGGTTTTAAATGGCTCTATCGAAACTATTTTAACGTGCCAAGAAGTGTCCTCATAATATTCATGAATATTACTGATAAAACCTATTTGAAGTCAAATTAAATCACATATACAGATCGGAGCCTATTACAGAGTATCACCTAATGTTAAACGTTTTCCGTATTATCATACGGACATCACCACTAATACTTACTATTGCCATACAGGCATCGCCACTTATACTTACTATTATCATACGGGCATCACCACTAATACTTACTATTATCATACGGGCATCACCACTAATACTTACTATTATCATACGGGCATCACCACTAATACTTACTATTGTCATACGGGCATCACCACTAATACTTACTATTGCCATACGGGCATCGCCACCTATATTCATTATTATCATACGGGCATCACCACTAATACTTACTTTTATCATACGGGCATCGTCACTAATACTTACTATTATCATACGGGCATCACCACTAATACTAATACCACTAATAAAGGTATATAGTGCATGACTATATCAGTTCATTTTAGCTAAAATAGATATTAGTTGTATCAGGCCCATTGGCACGTGACACAATATGACAATATATATTTATTTTTCAAATCCTTACAAGCACATACACGTACTGTAATATTCATTTTCTTTCTCAGGAATATACTTTGAAAAAACCAACATGTCTATCTTTAGCGTGTCTGTTGCCATAAGTTTAAATTTCGATCAGCTTCAAAATATTTGGTACAAATGGGCTTGGATTAAAAAATACCCCCGGAGGACAAACACAACTAACTAATTAATGTATATTAAACAAAATGAATATATTTCATGTATCTATGCTATACTAAAGCTAGCCAAAACTGGACTAGGACCTGAACTTTTAAGTGTTATAACTCCATATATGTCTTAAGGTCAATTTGGATATATAGAAGCGTGTTAAACTTAATATTTTACTTGACTTCACATAGAAGTGATACTTTGTATAAAATATACATAAATATACATCATTTGATATAGCGCCCTATCTAGCTAACATAAGCCACTCAAAGCGCTTTACAATACATATATATACAATTAATACAATTAGCATAAACATTAATCAATACAATTTCGAGGAATTCGCAGGAGCTGCCTTATCAGGCGCTAACTACTAGTCCTATGCCACCTGGCTAATATTTCCCTATGCGTGAATGCCTGCGTGTGTGCTGGAGATGTAATGTGCTCTGTTTGTAGTGGGACCGTGCTTCCAACGGCATCATTTAAAGTGCCACCTCACTTGAATGCTACATCACAGATACCGCAACATCCACCCCAGACCAATGTATACTCCACCTGAGTTTTTGGAGTTGTGTGGGCTGGAGAAAAAACACTTTCTCTGAATATCGAACCCCGGCTGACTGCGTGGAAGGCCGGAGTGTTAACCACTTGACCAATCCGCCAGATAGAAGGAATACTTTAAACAATTTATCATTCCGGACTGTTTTCTTACCAATTAACCGAAGGGACCTAAGAAACACCTGCTTAATGCTGTATTTAACACTACTTCCTGTGACCAGTGATAACATGACCTACAATCGATCCTAAAAATTCAAAGGTGTTTTGAGCTGAGTGAACGAAATATCCTACCAATAGTCTTCTTAACGAAAAGATATGCAAATGATGAAAGAATTCCATCTCTCAAATAATGTATATGACACATAAAATTAAATTAAAAAAACACCAACGAATGCACTGACGTGTATATATAAGCAATACCTCTGAAGGCTGAACCTGTGATCGACATTCCCACAACCAACAGGCCGTACTTCAAACCACCTCAAAGGATAACATCATTTTGACATTTCAGTCCAAACAACAATTTCCGGTATCACAACAGAAGATCCCGAAGCTATGTTGTTATAATAAAGTACGAAGGATAGGTTCAAGCTCAGTAACAATATTAACACAGTAGATTTGGTGTCGCCAGCTTCACATTTGAAGTCATTTAAACGGCAGTTTAAGGTCAGTCTTATTCTCATAAAGAGATTTTGTGGGACAACTCTGAGGTCCAGTCCTATATCAATAAGCCATTTGTGGGATGTCAATAAGGGAATATGTGGTGTGATTTTAGCATCAGTCCTATGTCAATAAGAGAATCTGTGGGATGATTTTTAGCATCAGTGCTATGACAATAAGACAATATGTGGTGTGATTTTTAACATCAGTCCTATGTCAATAAGGGAATCTGTGAGGTGATTTTTAGCATCAGTCCTATGTCAATAAGGGAATCTGTGAGGTGATTTTTAGCATCAGTGCTATGACAATGTGGGAATATGTGGGGTGATTTTTAGCATCAGTCCTATGTCAATAAGGAACTCTGTGGGGTGATATTTAGCATTAATAAAATGTCAATAAGGGTATATTTAGGTTGATTTTGAGCATCAGTCCTATGTCAATAAGGGATTCTTTGGGGTGATTATGCTTGAAACTCGCTTTACGAACGTAAATATTTTAAAACTTATGTTTTTCTAGACATCAGAAATATTTTTCCCATTTTTCATTCATCCAGATGCTTATATTGAGTGTGTTATTTTCTTTATTTTTTTTCTATTTTATTTAATAACTTCCTAATACGTGAAGTTTATTCGTCGTAAACGACTCACTTGTTTCTTTTCATTTAGCAATACGAATAAGGCATTTTAAAATGCATTGCACGTGTTTTGTTTATTGAAAAATAATACATAATCCTAAAATTGGTTATTAACCGATGTGTTGTTACCTCGTCATCGTTATGTAATAATTAATAGATACAGGTCGTAGGTACATTAACTCCTATGACCATAGCATCAATTCGTCAGACGTCTGTAAATTTTGGTTTGAGAACCACCCGGATATCAATTATCTCGGAAATTTGCTTCCAGTCTAATTCGAAGTAAGGAACAGAATAGATATTAACTTTTCGTGGTTTTTTTTATTAATCAACCAACACGCCTTACAACGATTCTCAACGATCCGAAACATAATGGTTTTAACGAAGTGTTGACGCAGGATTTACAATTCAGATGCTACTAATAAAGGTCCGGAAGTGGGGTTTTCGGAGTATCAGCGGCTGGATAAATGAGGTTCAATATCAAATATTGTCATAGCTCGTTGTAAGACATTACAAAGTCCTGTTGTACGAGAGTACTTACCCGTTAGGTCAATCTCAGACCTAACCCCATGTAAGCAACACACGAGTAACACAATCCAGTGACGTGTCATTCGGAGGGGGGCATGAATGGCCGGGCTACTGACGTCACGTGCCATGATGTGAGTGAGGGGGGTGGCGGGGGTCTTGAACTTAAAATAGAAACGCATATTCTTTTCTTATTGTAACTTTGCATTTCTTAATCATGCAACGTGCACACAAATGATATTGCGACGGGTAATGCATGCAGTTAACATACAGGCTCGTGCGATGGGTAAGGCATACGATTGGATTTATCGAGGAACCGCTTTCATACTTTAGTTCACCTTAAAACAATACTCTCAGTATGTTTTTTTTTTTTTTTTTTTTTTTTACTGTCAATCGACAGTCAGAGTGACTTATAAGTAAACTCAATAGTGCTAAAGGAAACTATTGGTTCAAAATGTCGGTACAACAATAGGATACTATTAGCACAAAGTGTCGGTACAACAATAGGATACTATTAGTACAAAGTGTCGGTACAACAATAGGATACTATTAGTACAAAGTGTCGGTACAACAATAGGATACTATTAGTACAAAGTGTCGGTACAACAATAGGATACTATTAGTACAAAGTGTCGGTACAACAATAGGATACTATTAGTACAAAGTGTCGGTACAACAATAGGATACTATTAGTACAAAGTGTCGGTACAACAATAGGATACTATTAGTACAAAGTGTCGGTACAACAATAGGATACTATTAGTACAAAGTGTCGGTACAACAATAGGATACTATTAGTACAAAGTGTCGGTACAACAATAGGATACTATTAGTACAAAGTGTCGGTACAACAATAGGATACTATTAGTACAAAGTGTCGGTACAACAATAGGATACTATTAGTACAAAGTGTCGGTACAACAATAGGATACTATTAGTACAAAGTGTCGGTACAACAATAGGATACTATTAGTACAAAGTGTCGGTACAACAATAGGATACTATTAGTACAAAGTGTCGGTACAACAATAGGATACTATTAGTACAAAGTGTCGGTACAACAATAGGATACTATTAGTACAAAGTGTCGGTACAACAATAGGATACTATTAGTACAAAGTGTCGGTACAACAATAGGATACTATTAGTACAAAGTGTCGGTACAACAATAGGATACTATTAGTACAAAGTGTCGGTACAACAATAGGATACTATTAGTACAAAGTGTCGGTACAACAATAGGATACTATTAGTACAAAGTGTCGGTACAACAATAGGATACTATTAGTACAAAGTGTCGGTACAACAATAGGATACTATTAGTACAAAGTGTCGGTACAACAATAGGATACTATTAGTACAAAGTGTCGGTACAACAATAGGATACTATTAGTACAAAGTGTCGGTACAACAATAGGATACTATTAGTACAAAGTGTCGGTACAACAATAGGATACTATTAGTACAAAGTGTCGGTACAACAATAGGATACTATTAGTACAAAGTGTCGGTACAACAATAGGATACTATTAGTACAAAGTGTCGGTACAACAATAGGATACTATTAGTACAAAGTGTCGGTACAACAATAGGATACTATTAGTACAAAGTGTCGGTACAACAATAGGATACTATTAGTACAAAGTGTCGGTACAACAATAGGATACTATTAGTACAAAGTGTCGGTACAACAATAGGATACTATTAGTACAAAGTGTCGGTACAACAATAGGATACTATTAGTACAAAGTGTCGGTACAACAATAGGATACTATTAGTACAAAGTGTCGGTACAACAATAGGATACTATTAGTACAAAGTGTCGGTACAACAATAGGATACTATTAGTACAAAGTGTCGGTACAACAATAGGATACTATTAGTACAAAGTGTCGGTACAACAATAGGATACTATTAGTACAAAGTGTCGGTACAACAATAGGATACTATTAGTACAAAGTGTCGGTACAACAATAGGATACTATTAGTACAAAGTGTCGGTACAACAATAGGATACTATTAGTACAAAGTGTCGGTACAACAATAGGATACTATTAGTACAAAGTGTCGGTACAACAATAGGATACTATTAGTACAAAGTGTCGGTACAACAATAGGATACTATTAGTACAAAGTGTCGGTACAACAATAGGATACTATTAGTACAAAGTGTCGGTACAACAATAGGATACTATTAGTACAAAGTGTCGGTACAACAATAGGATACTATTAGTACAAAGTGTCGGTACAACAATAGGATACTATTAGTACAAAGTGTCGGTACAACAATAGGATACTATTAGTACAAAGTGTCGGTACAACAATAGGATACTATTAGTACAAAGTGTCGGTACAACAATAGGATACTATTAGTACAAAGTGTCGGTACAACAATAGGATACTATTAGTACAAAGTGTCGGTACAACAATAGGATACTATTAGTACAAAGTGTCGGTACAACAATAGGATACTATTAGTACAAAGTGTCGGTACAACAATAGGATACTATTAGTACAAAGTGTCGGTACAACAATAGGATACTATTAGTACAAAGTGTCGGTACAACAATAGGATACTATTAGTACAAAGTGTCGGTACAACAATAGGATACTATTAGTACAAAGTGTCGGTACAACAATAGGATACTATTAGTACAAAGTGTCGGTACAACAATAGGATACTATTAGTACAAAGTGTCGGTACAACAATAGGATACTATTAGTACAAAGTGTCGGTACAACAATAGGATACTATTAGTACAAAGTGTCGGTACAACAATAGGATACTATTAGTACAAAGTGTCGGTACAACAATAGGATACTATTAGTACAAAGTGTCGGTACAACAATAGGATACTATTAGTACAAAGTGTCGGTACAACAATAGGATACTATTAGTACAAAGTGTCGGTACAACAATAGGATACTATTAGTACAAAGTGTCGGTACAACAATAGGATACTATTAGTACAAAGTGTCGGTACAACAATAGGATACTATTAGTACAAAGTGTCGGTACAACAATAGGATACTATTAGTACAAAGTGTCGGTACAACAATAGGATACTATTAGTACAAAGTGTCGGTACAACAATAGGATACTATTAGTACAAAGTGTCGGTACAACAATAGGATACTATTAGTACAAAGTGTCGGTACAACAATAGGATACTATTAGTACAAAGTGTCGGTACAACAATAGGATACTATTAGTACAAAGTGTCGGTACAACAATAGGATACTATTAGTACAAAGTGTCGGTACAACAATAGGATACTATTAGTACAAAGTGTCGGTACAACAATAGGATACTATTAGTACAAAGTGTCGGTACAACAATAGGATACTATTAGTACAAAGTGTCGGTACAACAATAGGATACTATTAGTACAAAGTGTCGGTACAACAATAGGATACTATTAGTACAAAGTGTCGGTACAACAATAGGATACTATTAGTACAAAGTGTCGGTACAACAATAGGATACTATTAGTACAAAGTGTCGGTACAACAATAGGATACTATTAGTACAAAGTGTCGGTACAACAATAGGATACTATTAGTACAAAGTGTCGGTACAACAATAGGATACTATTAGTACAAAGTGTCGGTACAACAATAGGATACTATTAGTACAAAGTGTCGGTACAACAATAGGATACTATTAGTACAAAGTGTCGGTACAACAATAGGATACTATTAGTACAAAGTGTCGGTACAACAATAGGATACTATTAGTACAAAGTGTCGGTACAACAATAGGATACTATTAGTACAAAGTGTCGGTACAACAATAGGATACTATTAGTACAAAGTGTCGGTACAACAATAGGATACTATTAGTACAAAGTGTCGGTACAACAATAGGATACTATTAGTACAAAGTGTCGGTACAACAATAGGATACTATTAGTACAAAGTGTCGGTACAACAATAGGATACTATTAGTACAAAGTGTCGGTACAACAATAGGATACTATTAGTACAAAGTGTCGGTACAACAATAGGATACTATTAGTACAAAGTGTCGGTACAACAATAGGATACTATTAGTACAAAGTGTCGGTACAACAATAGGATACTATTAGTACAAAGTGTCGGTACAACAATAGGATACTATTAGTACAAAGTGTCGGTACAACAATAGGATACTATTAGTACAAAGTGTCGGTACAACAATAGGATACTATTAGTACAAAGTGTCGGTACAACAATAGGATACTATTAGTACAAAGTGTCGGTACAACAATAGGATACTATTAGTACAAAGTGTCGGTACAACAATAGGATACTATTAGTACAAAGTGTCGGTACAANTACCATTGGTACAAAGTACGGTACTGCTATATAATTCTATGACTTCAATTTAGAGATAAATTTACCTATTTTCTTTTTTGATTGATTTGAATTCACATTTTAAAGAATGGACAAGGTTGCTAGAATCTTTTAGTTTGCAGCTTCAAGATATGATTTTCGATATTTTCTTATTTTCACACACACAGAAACCATCCATCAATGTACTGTAGATAAACTAGAAGAATACGCCTGTCTAACTCCTTTAATTCGCGGTGTTACTATTGGTTGTTTATAACAGACCAGAACTAAGTACGCAATGATAACGTCGTATCAACCTACCTAGTTATTGACAAGGAAGTGAGGGCATTTTAGAGGGTAAGGGAGTCGAGCAGCGTGCTAGGAAAACCGAGAGAAAATGCAGGATAGGGAAGGGATACAAACACGACAAAGATGTAGTGTTTCAAACCTGTTTGATGTGTAACTGTAACAGTTATTTATATGTTGTAGTTAAGTTCGCTAAAGCTCGTGTCTTTTGTAACTTTTGAAAATTAACTAACTCGAGTGAAATAAATACCATATTCAACAACCACTCGTTGTGTAACCTCTATATCCGTTACAGATTTGTATACTTTGTAGTTATGTTTCTGTTATGGTAACGCATCTAATCTTTTGCTATATATACGTTAAAGATATGTATGATATTCATTTATCTGTTATATAATAATCAATAATCGGAGGTTCTTACTTTATCACAACCTAGTTCGTAGGTCGTCTCAAAGCGGTTCACAAATTATTATGCGTGGTTATAGGGCCTTTGCAACCAGCCATTATCTTTCTCAACTCCCTGGGAGCTACAGCCAGTGCTGCCATTTCGGCACTCACAGCTAGCATTCAACAATTCTACCGCTACTGGAACAAGCAGAGTAAAGCATCTTGCTCAAAGATACAACACAGTACCGTGCCGTGGCTCGAACCGCAACCCTTCGGTCAAGAGCCCGGCGTCCTACCACTAGACTACCGTGCCTCCATGGATTGGTATGTTTGTGTTATACTTTTGTTTGTGTTAAGGTTAAGTGTTATACTTATGTGACTGTTATACTTATGAATATTTTATCTGGTCTTGTCTATGAAGTATTGTTCAAAATATCTGTTTTTAAATCAATATTCAATCATGCTTCAGTTCCATGCATATAAACTGATCAAGAATGACACATAAATATGAATATTGAACACAATGACTGATACGGAGATGTTCAGGATAAAACCTCAAATATTTAAACGATCAAGTTTTAAAGACAACTGAATTTTAAAGAAAATTGACAAATTGGAGGTTAGAGTTGTAAGAATTTAATTCGAAACAATTAAGTTATTATTGTATATAGGCGAGATATATCTGTAAAAAAATAAGTTAAGTTTCATTATTACTTATTTCACTACCGCAATTTTCGTTAGAACATTACCTGAAAGATCGACCTGAGAGAGGATCCCAGTAAAGCAGCTGAGAAATACGGCGATCCAAAGGAGGTGGGGTATCATAGCAGTACTGAGCTAGACCACGCCCACTGGGCTCTACTACTTCCTAACGTGCACCTTTACCGACCACAGCGTCCTGGGTCTCTGGAAACACACAACTGAAAAATAAATAAATAAAACATTTCAATGTCCTGTGGCCTGCGATTCATACAAACTGCTGGTTTGGAAAAAAAACACTTCTACGTCCTGTATCTATAAATTACACAAGGGTCATATATAGAAACATGACATGCAGTCTTGCATTGAACTATATAATACAAATTGTTAGAAATGATATGGAACTAATGTAATCTATGACCTTCGTGTGATACAGAAATAGAAATCCAAGGGTTAGGCTTGGTAGTCCAGAACGAGGATTGCTCATGTTGTGAACTACACATATTTTATCCGTCCAGAAAGTTGATTTTTCCTTATGTAAATCACATGGGTGTGATTGATAATGGTTTTATCACTTATTCATTGTACTTAAAACACCAATTCAACGATAATATCAGTAAAAATCTCTGTAGTGATAGAGACGTTATTTCTATTGTCAACTTAAAACAACTGCACAAGAAATACATCTGAACAGGCATGTTACGTGTGCTGGTAATATTTTCAGCGATGCCGACTGCTTCAATGTCCAAAGCATCAAGTGAATTATTGCAGTTGATAAAGTTATCGAATTTATATGCACGGGGGTATAAAGATATAGCAAGAAACGAAATAAGCATGCATAATATTTTCTTTTACAGTTCACAACAGAACGCAAAGAAATATTTCTCCCTTTGTAAGCAAGCGAGATTAAGAGGAAAATGTCACATAGAGATTCAGGCTATTGCAAAAGCTGTGGTAAAACCATGAACGAGTTATCTCTCCTTACCAAAAAAGGAACCAAAGCTGTGAAATGTTTGAGAAAGATTGCTCTGAGGACGCCATGTTATAAATCAATACAGGCAGGGGTGTTCTAGCTTGAACAGAGGTTCATATAACACAACCAGTGCGCTGGTTGTGTAATATGAACCTCTATAAATTCCACTTATCAGCCTGAAAAAGATATTAAGAATTTAATTTTGGATGCACTAGATCTGGACTGAAATGGGATTGGGAGCACTACAGTGAGGCTTGGAATACATCTTTGTCCTAATTGTCTCTGTGTAATCAATCTCCAGATATACCAATTATATTGTAATAACAGTATAAACATCAAATTAATGCCGATTTCGGAAATGAAGGCAGGCGACCTTATTCTAACAACCTTTTACAGAGTGACTATAGCAACGAGTAGTACTCCCTTGGAAATTATCAAGACACCTTCAGTTTGGCTTAACAAGAGAGAAATATCAAGATAATTTCCTAGCTTACCGGAAGGTGCAGAGCATATTAAATAATAAAAAGTCAAAACTAAAACTGCTTAGCAATGATATAGAGGTAAACCATAAATATGTGTTACACTCGTCGACAATGAGCAACCCACAACCATATGACTACTACAAGAGATATATCATCAATGCTACAGAAATGGAACGAAGGAATCAAACTTGGCTTTTTGTACGAAGTCTGGAAACATCTGTCCGAAACAGCTCATGGCAAGTGAAGACACTTCGACAAATCCCATGTTGTCTCCAAAACATACGACTATGATAGGATGCTGGGATGTTCGTACACTGTACACAACTCTGAGATTATAACAGGTTATACGTGAAATGATCTAATAGGCTGTCGACGATCCTGAGATAAGGGGATGTGACGAAACTTGAAGTTGGAGAAGTACACGTACTACAGGTTCTGTGATGCTATTCAGAGAGGAATGATGGAGCTCATCAGAAATGTGGTTGTAATTAGGAGTAATAAAAGGCCACGAACGAACGCTTTATACACATGCTTCTGAAATAAAACTGGCTATCTGGCAGTTATTCGATTCCATTCACCAAACAACGATGATAACAATGATAGGAAGAGGACTTCTTCGAGATATTTACTGGACTTATATCGTCAAAACCAAAACCTGACCTCTTGACATTTATGGGTAGCATGCACCCCAAACTGGGTGTGGGCAGCACTGGTGTAGATGATGTGACGAGACAGCTTGTTATTGGTGTCAGGAACAACAAGAGTAAACGACTGATATATTTCTCTATGCACAACAGTCTTGTTATAGGAGTTATGCTATTTAAACCTAAGTAAGTGCATACGTTAACATGAACCTCTCGGGGATGGCAGAGTGAAAAACTCTGTATAGTAGACATCATAATGTGTAGGAAATGGAAAACACTGCGGGCCGTTCGGGTGAGAGGAGGAACATGTGTGAGAAAAGTTAACTGATATATTCCGTCTTTGCGTATTGCAGAGTTATCTTCTCTTTAGAACAGGTATTGATTGTTACGTCATTTGTTTGTGAGACTAGCGTCATCAATTTTTGAGAAAACGACGTAATTTTCTCAACAAACCAATGACGTAACAATCAATTCCTGCTCCCAAGAGAAGATAACTGCAATACGCAAAGACGGAATAGGCTAACATAGACGAAATAAATAGAAATGTGTTTAACATTAGATAATAGAAAGTTTATAACATTATGTGATATAGGAGAGAGAACAGCTGAATATCGGGGGAACGATACGGTGCTTACACAAACACATGTCAGACTGTTCTTGGGTACAGAAACAACACGAAGAAAGAATGGCTAAATGGCAACACTTGGAGTCTCGATGAGAAGGGAAAATAGTTAAACAATATCTGCACTGAAGATAGGCTGCTAAGGAGTCGACGAGGCATCAGTTTAAAGACAATGATAAGAAAGTTCATTAAGTATCAGCAAGAGATGGCGCAATCTTCTTTACAAAGAAGGGACCCAAGGATCCGAAAAAACATCAGTAGACAGTTGTGTTGGAAAATACCTGAAGGAAATGCAAACAATAAAGAGGACAGTGGAACCATCTCCATAAGGAGGAAGAGCAAGTAGAAAGAAGATGAAAGACTTTGTAAAAATAACAGATATTGAGAACGAAAAACATCTAGAGTAGACACAGCATGTACCAACATAAGCAGGAGAAGATTGAAAGCGCAATCAGAATATTAAAAAAGAAGGCAGAAGGATATAATAACATCAAGAAAGGATGCAATACACACTCTATTCAATATGCTAGTAGAATAAGGATAAAGTACCAGAACAGTGAAATGAGGGGAATTGTAGTTTAGCTCTCGATGAAAGGTGGCCTAACCTATGCAACAGTAGAAGGAAAGCTTCCTGTCCTCCGTCACTTGAACAGTTTTATAGTGCGTTACCCTGGAGAAAGGTTAAAATTATTAAGGAGAAAGTTGATTAAGAGTATGAGGAAGGAGGATGGAACTGAGCAGTTTCAGATAGAATAGATCATGCACTGTCACCATGTCACCGAAACATTATTGAAGAGTGGGTGTCATCATTATCAAATATATGACCTTTTCAAAATACATTCGACATATCCATCGTGTTATGCTCTGGAAACTAATTGAAGCACATGGGATACCAGATAACATACGTGTTACTAAGGATATATACAATGGTTTTTCGATGTTTAACATGACATGGAGGAATACACCAGGCTGGTCTTTTATTGCATCAGGGGTAAGACCATTACAATGTTTTTCTATATATAGACTTAATTATTTCCTATGGTGACAAGAGAACTGTGTAGAATACGCTAGACATTTATATAGGCACTTGATGGTGTGACCTTTATTAAGCGTCCTTCACCCATCTAAGAATTGTCAGTGGTACCAAATTGCATTATAATGCAATATACTTTGTTCGGCTTTTGCATCGATAATCTTAAGTTTTAAATAGGCGATTTCTCACTTCGCATTATTAGTAATTATTTTGCAGATGACGTCAACTTACACACCATTTGCAGGAGAAGACAGTCAAGATGAGGGAAGGGAGGGTTGATATGCAGTAAACCTTTGCTTTGTGCATCCACAAACTAAATTTTTGAATATGTATTTCCTTACTTTGTACTGTTAATAATTATTTTGCAGATGACGTTGACCTCCTAACCCATACTCTACAACACTTGCAGGAAAAAACAAACAAGACAATGGAAGAAAGGGTGATCTGCAGTGAACTTTGGCTTTCTACATCCACGAACTTAAGTTTTAAATAGGTATTTCCTTCTTCATATTTTTGTAATTATTTTTCAGATGACTCCAGCCACCTGAACTGTCGCATTCAATAGAAGACAGACAAGGTGAGGGATAGGGAATGTAAATTTTGACAGCCAAATAATCAGAAGAAACCCTAATGATATAATGAAAAGTCGTATATCATCATAATTAGAGATGGTGAAGAAGAGCTGGGTAGTACGACCTTTTGTTATCTTTATAGTGTAGTAAATGTGAAAACAGACAAATGGTGGAGGATGTGGCCCTCCGGTGGGTAAAGTAGAAAAGAGTCAAGGGTTCGAGGGAAGGGTATGATTGAGAAAGATAACATGGGTCATATGGCAAGATTGCCAGGAATGAAGAAATAACAGGACAAACAGAGTAAAAAGGCATCACTATGGATATCTAGACCAGAGGTTTGAGATATTTGAGGAATGTTTTGAGACCGGGCGAGGAAAATATACCAGACGACCTGTTAAAATGCACCAACTGAAAAGATCAAAGCTGGAAGACCGAAGGGGAATTGGCGACGGACACTCGAGACAGAATAAGGGAACTTGTTTGAACTGGAACCGCATAGAAGGAGTACCACACGACAGAAACACGAAAAGACTTTAACAACTTCATTTGGTCAACACTTACAAAAAGAGAAATGAGTAGGGAAACAAGGACATGATATCTTAAAACTTCTACACTATCTCACTGGAAGTATTTAAATACGGTTTCATGAATATGAACAAATTCTTCTTTAATTTTTCTTTTCAACAAAAATTCCGAAAATGAAGTCATCTGATTTTGTGACAGTTTTAATACGAGGTGAACCAAAGAGGGAACAAAACAAAAGTAACAGAGTAAAAATCCGTTCATAAAAACTGTGTCTTCCCATTTATACCAATAGCTCTTAATTTAAGCGGATACATTTTTAACACTATTAATTATCTATATTGAACCATAAATATACTTACATAGAATAATAACCAGTTGAATATGAACTCAAACTGCCATAAAACGGGATTTCATCATAATATATCCCAACAGTGATAATCATGGGTATATATCCGGACAATATCATTACTAATGTTGTTGATACACAATGTGAATCCATTAAAGTAACTGAAATTCGAGCCCTGATCAGTGTTATATTCAAAGAACCTGGCCAAGGCTGTCACGTTACACACGGATAACGTCTAAAAGCATGGCTGTACATTAAAGGGACGGGTAAATGTATACCTGTAGGTAATTAATGTTGCATGAACAATGATTTAATCAAATACAGTACGTGGCTTAGATCAGTGTCTACTTAACTGATTGTGACACAAGTTGGGTGCGTCACAACTGAGACCTGTTTTTGTGTGACCTTTGACCGTGAGCCAAGAGTGTGCTAATGACATGGTATTACCGTCTATTGTAAAGTATGGTTTATAAGGGTATTAGTTCGCATTAATAGTTTGTCGATGTGTCGTAGTTTTCCTTATAAACACCTGTATAGTACCGATGCTGCCTCAAGGCTTTAGAAAATGTTATCAGTGTAAATGATATTGTTAATGTTAATTGGCATCGCAAACTTGAAGGTGGAATAGGAATAGGATGCTTTGGTGGTAGAGGTGCAGGGTAATTATTTTGTTTAATTATTAAACTATTCTTGTTATAGGTTTTTCATGAAGTTTGTCGGTCTAGAAGTGTTTGCTAAAATGTTGTTTTTGGGTCAGGAATACTGATATGTGTACAGGATATCTCAAATCTGTCACGTTTTGTGATAAAATGTTAGGTGGTTCCAAATCAAAAAAATTCTGGCAAATCAACCCTATTTGGAAGATATGTATAACCCTCGTTGTCGCCCCTCTCAACTCTAGACATATTATAGAACACATTTAATGATATTTCTGGTAATAGCACAATTCCCACAATCAGTAACGTTTAGGCCGACAATAAACATATCTCTCTAACACATGCTGTTTTATGTCTAATAACCCTTGTGAATTATAATTAAAGATCTAAAAAATAAATCTAAACAGTACGACATAGAGGTAGATGCACAACTCGTATATAATAGAAGCGTGGAGGGGTGCAGGTGGTTGACGGGAAATAGTTATGGGAAATGGCAAAAAGTGTATTGGGTATGGAATAATGTAGTTATGGGTAGTTATTGAAATGTAAGTACTTGTGTTGAAGGGTTAGCGACGGTGTTTTAAAGATTAACGATGGTGTTTGGGCTAACAGGGTCAGTGATTAGTTAAAAGGGTCAGTGGCTGGCGTTATAGGGTCAGTATTGGTAGGGTGATAAGTGAATGTTAACAGCTAGGTATTAGGATGGTAAGTGAGGTATGATATGCGAGTTTATTTCAGAGTTAGGGAGGATACGAGAGGGTATATGACCTGGCCCAGGAGGGTAGGGGTGATTAACTTAGCTAGCAGGAACAAGAACGGGTATGACATGTCTAAGTAGAATGACTAGGGAGGATAGGAATTATTGTTTTAGGGTAAAAGCTGGTAGGAGTGGTGTTGCATGGCAAGGGCGAGTAGGTAGGGGAGTAATTCGACCCCCTCAACAGCAAAGTCATAGCTCCCTCCTGTCCTATATCCATGCAATTTACCTTTCCTACAATCCTGCCAATTTCAGCCTTAAACAACAGTTCTACCATACCCTTTTTTATCCTGTCTAACCATGCCAAACCCTGTACACCCCCCC